>NC_092797.1:28957916-29257916 GCF_918797505.1 Bemisia tabaci
ATTGTTGTGTCTCTTTACCAACCACAAAATTTATTTTAACAATGATTTAAAAGTGGGGGCAGCTGCTATATCTATTATTCACAATAAATTTTGCTTTAGTCACATATTCCATAGGAATAAATTAAAACCACAAATGTAATTTAGAATCACTCTTTCCCAACTAGCTCAATCTATTTTCATTTGTTCAAATCATTTGATTTGCAGATTAAATTGTAATTTCAAGTGGCGCAAGCTCGCCATTATTTACAGTTTTTGTTTTCTCTCTTTTATTAAAATACTTCAAAATAAATTCTTTCAAATTGGATTGGAACATATCGTGAATGAAAAACAATGAAAAGGTTAAAACCAATTGTTTTTTGTACTTGAGTGGTTTTCAATAAAGAGAAAAAAAGGGAGGGAGATGAAAAGATGCAGTGTTTGCATCCCACACAATGACGGTCAGGAAGGAATATGAGTCCTGGATCTTCAAAACCTTCCTGAAAAGGAATTTAAAAATCTCCAATGGGTACTTTTTTGTTCACCTTCAATTTTTTATCATTTCAGCCACAGCAATTCCATCAGCAACAAGTACCTGTTGCACAACAGCAGTATATGCAACCTCAAGCACAAGTTCAGCCACAACAGTTTGTCCATGAGCAAGTAAGTACCTTCAAGTAATATTCTATAACTTCAGTTTTCTTTTATTAGAACAGTAGCACAAAGAAAAAGCAGAGGAGCATACATAGAAGGTACAAGAATCTTTTTTCTACCCCAACCCCTTATCCAAGCCCAGTTTAAATGGGACATGGAATGGTGAAAGTTGATGTCCAAATTCTCAACTTCAATATATAATTTATGTAGATTCTTTTCTTTCAAAAAATTCTTAAAGTTCTGCATCACTTTTACTGAGGCCAACTTCATCTCTAAAATTTTTTACATTCAAAACACTCATTTTTGGTTTTTTTTTAAATAATCAAAGTCATAGCAATATCCAGCATTGTAACACAACTTTAAAAAAATCGTTTTCCTCTTTTTATGAAACATTTTATATTAAACTTCAAGAACACATAACTATTGTTGTTTCAAGTTGAATTGTTGCAATACACAAACTAATTGCAGTGGGCGCGCCGGTCGTAAGACAGTATGTTGGAGTTTTTTTTGCCAAGGAGTGTTAAAAATCAGCATAAAGCTGAAAATCTCAATACAGAGGGAGAAAGCTCATATGAGCTAACTAGTGTTGCACCAAACAGCGTATTCTTAGGGGAAAAATTGTGCTCATATGAGCTTTTCCCTCTGTATTGAGATTTTCAGCCTTATGTTGATTTTTAACGCACGTTTAGCTAAAAAAACTTCAACATACCCATCATAGTTGACTTAAACGTTTTTGCATTGAGTGCCCTGCTATTAATTTCTTAAATGTTTTTTTCTCGTATTTAAGGTTCCAGTCCAACCAATACACCAAGCTCCTCCTCCCAGTGGCCACATTCCCCAGCAGCATTTTCCCCACGAACAACATCTTCTTGATGCAAAAAATATTCAGCATGAAAAAGAGTGAGTATATCTATACCATTGTCTCAATTGAAATAATTATCTTCAGTAAGATCCTTTAAGTGGATCAAAGATATTATTCTTCAGCAAGAATTTAAATTTAAAAAAAATTGGTCCCTAGTTGATTTTGAGATATTAACTCTGAGATTTTATTAATTTGAATAATCAAAAGTGCTTGCTTGACTTTGAACTATCACAAAATTTTAAGTAGCATTAATGTGATGAAATTCCCTATAGTAGTAGGTTGTCCCAGTAGTAAGTGGACTGATGCTATCTATTTAAAACTAATGATACAAGAGACATGATCTCAGTATTATTTTGAAAATCAGACCCTGAGCTATCAATTGTGAACAGAATCATTTCAGTTGCTTAAATATTGATGAAGTTATAATTGTTTCAATGGGGATAAAATACTTCTGCCCACAATTTTTTTTTTTTGTACTTTTTTACTAATAAAAATTTGTGAGCATTGCTTTTCGATGCGCTTCTGTAACAAAAAGCAACTTTGACTTCGCATGACTGTCCACTGTCTCGCAATGACTGCTGTCACCATGGTAAGCAAACAGAATGAGATGATCCCTATGCCAATCATGCAAAATGGTAATTACCAGTAAGTGCGCATGGAATGCTGGTTTTTAGTGTTTTTCACATTTTACAGGAATTTTTGCATATGCAATAGGAAAGAACAAGATTATCGGTAAAGAACATGTTTTTGAAAAAGCTTCAAAAAGCTTCATGGTGTGTGAGCCAATTTGAAAGATGGAAATCAATATGACTGTCTAGAAGATTTTCAGTGATATCTCAGAGAAGTAATTCTGTGGAGCTGCACTAGAAAATTGGCATTATTGGATGCCCAAGTGCATCAGGCAGGGGTGCAAAGCTTTTCTTTTTCGCTGCTCGCTCCCTTCTATCTAACACTGTCACCTATTTTGATATTACATCAGTTTGCACAAAGCTATTTTTCTTGTTTGCTGATACTTATCCCTCCGTTTTTTATTACCTTTCAGTCACATAGCTGATCATTTAGAAGTTCCTATTGACACTAGCAAAATGTCTGAGCAAGAATTACAGTTCCATTATTTCAAAATGAATGATGCAGATAATAATGACAAACTAGATGGTTGTGAATTGATAAAATCTTTAATTCATTGGCATGGTAAGTTGGCATTTCATACAATACTGGTCATTTTTGAATTTTTGGGGTGTTTTTTTCTTTGGCCTCAATGCTGATGAACTTTAGACTTATTTGGTCAAATAATAACCAACCATTTTGATGGGTAGTGTGAAATGGATGCTTGGAATTAGAAGTTGTGATTCTTTTGGTGCAAAATCGTGAAACAGCAGGCAAAGTGAGGGCTGCAGTGTGAAGCCTGAAGCTCTTTTATCAATAGAATCTGTCGTTGCTGATTGTGGGGATCTCAAGAATTTGAGCAAAGGTGGCGAAACTCTGCCCCTCTGATAGTTATCGTCCTGTGATTATTCCCAGTGCTTCAACAACTATGCAGGTTTTCTGTTGGTTTTCAGCTAAATGTTGTTTGTGCTGAAATGTCTATGAAATTCACAGTTTCAATTTCTGTCTAATAGTAATTACCCAGAACATCAGAGGCTGTGAATTTAAAACATTTGTCTTTTTTTCAAGTAAAAATTTAAGTTACCTTCAACTTAGAATTTCCGTAAAATTTGTCTTTAAAATTTTTGTTTTATTTTTAAATTAAATTTTCTCTTGATTCAAAAATATCTAGTGTGCCAAGTTTTTCACTCAACTACTGTCAGGAGACATTTGAAGCCCTGTGGATTCAACATATTCTTGTTTTCCAACAACAGATAAAGCATTTGAAGAATGTTAACTCTTAATTTTTCTGTTGTCTTTTCATCCTGACCGATTTTGCAGTCTTCATCTCACATCACTTCAATACTGAAGTGATTTGTTCCAATTTCTGTTGGGCTCCTCACCTTCTGTGAACCTCATTTTGTGTATGTGAATGCAGATTTTATGAAACTTTCCACTTTTTGAAATGATACAATTTTTTACATTTTGCAGTTTTTTGTTTGCTTTTGTTTGTTTGTTTGATTTTTTTTTCCTGCACAAAAAGTGCTCTCTGAATTCATGTAAATGCTTGAAGAGCCATGCTCACCAAGGTTAAGATAATAACCACAGCAGCTTGCCTTGAGCCTAATGTCATCTTGCCACCTCATTTGAAGATATTGACGGTGTAAGTCGGCAATCATATAACTCGGTTTGCGACGTCGCGGACTTCCTGTCATTATTTGTTTTTTAAACGAAAAGCTACTCAACGGCAATTCTTTAAAACTGCCGTGATATTTCTTCTCTGCAAAAAAAAAATTCTCCAAAAATTTCAAGGGATGATGTCAATTTTTTCTTTTTTAAAAAATTAACATAGAGGCTGTGATTTTCAGATGCTGCAAATGAGATATGTGATTGCAGACTTATGCCATCGATATGTTACCAAGGAATGTGGTTTTATATTACTTTTCATCCATACATTTTTCGAGTGGAATATTTAATGGATGTAATCTCTTCACTAGGAACCTTCTCTGTTTTTATAATACCAAAAAATCCCTCCAAAATAAATTTCTTTGTAAGCTGATAGGAATGTAAACTGTTTAGCTTGGGCAAGATTTTCAAAAGATAATCCTACTTTCAAGATTTACCTCATCACAAGATTTTAAAAGAAAAACCGTGAAGATTTCAGAACATTTTAATAATCTTGGACTCTCACAGGCTCATAGATTAATTGCCAACTTTTTTTTACTTTCCACTATTGCTACCGCCTTCAAAAGTTGAGTCCAAGACAATTCATAGCGGTTGATTCCCCTCCAAACATTTCATCAGGAACAATTTTTTGTTTGCTCAATTTATTGTCAGACTGTGTTGGTGCACCCTTTCCTTGCGAGAATAACTGCTTTATATCAAAACGGTTAAATATTACTTTTTTGCAGTCACTCATCAACAGTGTCCTGATATATCCTCAAAGGTGCTTTGAGTAATTTTTAAAAAAATGAGGCATTTGTATTAAACCTCAAACATGGTGAATCATATAATTTTTCTTTTTGAACTGTATTTAGGTAATGCTTCACAAGTACACCAAATTAATTTTTGAGAACGAACACGAAATAGCTCATTTTTCAAAAACCAACTTTCTTATTTAGTTTGGATTCAACTCATATCTTTGAATTGCATTGAATCAAGGTTAACCTGGGGTAGATGAAGGAAAATTGTGGTGCTTTCAAGACACTCATTCTCGCTGTGACTTGCCATAATATATAAGAGCCATTCATCATCACTGAGCTTGCAGCAAGCAGTGCTCAGGTTTATTACTATAGGCATAAAATTAAACTATTTCCCTCCAAATTTTTTGCACCAAGAGAAAAAAAGACATCGTGGCCAGGACACCATCTCAAACGATGGCGGATGCCATTCTGCCATGCTAAGGAAGAATGCCGTATGAGCCCCCAGACGTTGCCATATTTTCTTCAGTAAAAACCCAATTTACTAGGAAAATTGTGGATATTTTTCTTCAATTTTGTCAGAAAATATTATCTACAAGGTCTGAGAACTTCAAAGAAAAAAATGCATAATTTTCTTCAAAAATAAACGTTTTATCCGGGGCAATTTGGCAACTCTTGAATGTTCAAATGGCGTTCTTCCCTAGCACGGCAGTATTTTGCCACTAAAAAAGAGAGCCAGCATGACACTCTTGTCTGAGGTGGTGCTTTTTTTATTTAATGATTATGTACGCCAAAGCGACTCATTTGATTTGAGCTGTGGTTGCTTGCTGTAATGCACAAGTATCCATTGTTCAAATTGCTACCATTCTTTTGTTGCTATGCTTATTTTAAATTGATTGTGCATGGTATTTGAAAAGATTGAATTCTGTGTCCACAAGTTTGTTCTTTGTTGCTTTTGATTGCACGTTTGATGTTTATTTTAGTGTGAGTGTGTTTTGGGGTTTTTCCTTTCAGAGCAGGGTCACAGAGATCCTACCACAGGCACTGTTACCAATCCCCCTGAAAAAGTTTTCAAAGATGAGGAACTAGCCAGTTTAATTGACCCAATTCTTTCAACGGATGATGCAAATAAAGATGGATACATTGACTATCCAGAATTTGTCCATGCTCAGCAAAAAGCTTATCAGCAACAACAACACCAGGGTCAACCAGGACGCCCCTAGTGATCTCCCTTGAATTGCAGTATCGTTCAGAAAAGTTGGTAAAATCCATTTTTTAAGTTGTCAAATTCCACTAACATTGTTCTGTTTTATATCCTATTCAAGTGTTATAATTATTGTTCCTGAGTTTGTCAATATCTTTCCAAGAAATCCCATTATGTAATATGATTTAACATATTTAGAGCCCTAGAACACTGCATTTGCCAACTTAAAAGAAAGTAGCTGTCCCTCTAAAATTGAGTCCTGAGTTTCATAAGTTTGTAGGAGGCAACAATGGAAGGAGAAAAAATCTCCAGATTTTCAGAAATGATTTGTGATAACCAGGTTCCTGGAATCAGGTAAGGAAGTGGAAATTAATGAGAGAAATGTATGTTGCTTGCCAAGAAGCACAAGGAGAACAAATTGTCGCCCTTTGCACACATTTATGGTTGGGTGAGAGCGTGGTTGAACTTTTACTGCACTCCGGTTATTGACGATTTACACTGTGGCATATGTTTCATTCAATGTGGACTGATATGAATTTGGTTTTAATTGGATTGATTGACTTATAGCTTATTTTGCTTACATTTATTAGACCGTGGCTTTGCTCACTTCCTATTACATTTACTAGTGTCGGTGTTATTATTCTAAGGAAACTGAATGGAGGAGTTAAAAGTCTCAGCTGAAATGTATCATTCTCTCACTTAAAAATATGTCATTATTACTCTTTTTAAAAGGAAATAATTTACCTAATCACTCTGGTGAAACATGTTTTAGAGGATTTTACACATTTTGTTTTTTAGTGTGTCCTCATCAAAACTTAGTCGTCTGGATTTAAACACTGAGAAATACCTTTTAAACTTCTCTGCCATTTTTCCTATAATACTTAAGTGAATAATAAAAATTTAGATTTTAATGAAGATGAAACATGTTTTGTAAGCTATAATGATGTTTCAAATAGGTTTAAGAGTGCATTTAAAGAAAAAGTATTTTCTACTAAACTTGAAAGAAGGAGAATGTCCAACAATTTACTCTTATTCTAATAGACAACTTCTTACTTCCTCTGTTTTTTAGGAGAAGAAAAAGATAAAGATAAGACAACAGATTCCAAGGATGACAGTAAACTTTACTCGGATGCTGAATTGGTTGAGATGATTGAACCTGTCCTTCTTGAATATGATAAAAACCTCGACGGATTGATCAGCTGGGCAGAATTCAAAGCAGTTGAGCATTCGTAAGAGGCTTGGAAAACAAGTGATTTTTGGTCAGGGTTGACCCCTAGCTGTACAGAGCTCAATTTACTACTGAAGTTATGTTGAATCTGATTCATTCCCTTTCTTTTCCCAAAGTGTTGTTCTGTTTTTCTTTTGTTAAACTTAAAGGCTTTTGATACAAATTTTAATTTATTTTTTAAGTAAATACAAAATATTTTCTAAAATTTGTAGTGCTCATTGTGTTCCCCGCAGTCTTAAAGTCTATATTAAGGTGATCTAGAACAAAAGGGTATATTTGACAACTGTAACATGGACTACACAGTTGTCCTGACCATTCAAAATCACAACTATTCATTTAGGCCACGTTGGAATGGGTCAGCTGCACTGGTCACAGAATCAAATTTTTATGATTTCAGATTAGAGATTAACAGAAAATAATAACATCTGTCCTTACAACAAGTCTCTGCATCTAATATTAAGGAACGGAGTTATTGCCCTTTAAAAAGCATGATGTATGATGTCATCCTGCAGCCTGATTGTGGAAATTTTGTGTTTGTCGGGTCGACATAGATGACATAGGTTAAAAGGCGGAGCATGATTGGTCGGCTATGTCCTATCGTGCCTTTGTCAGGAGGAGTGGACCCCATGCTTTCGGAAACTTAAGAGGTGCCATTAGCTTGTGGTGAGTTCCACCCGACATGGGTACAACAAAGCAGCGATAAGACATAGTCGACCAATCACGCTCAGCCTTTTAACCTATGTCATCTGTGTCGACTCCACAAAAACAATATTTCAACAATCAGGCTGCAGTGCAGTGAAACCCGACAGGTTTCTTCCATCTTGCTTTCATATGTGTCTTAAGTGGAGCAACTGGGGTAAATGTATTGTGTGTATATCACCACATAATTGATGAATCCGGAAGAAACCATGGCATGTATTATCGCTCATGTGGGTACACCCAGAGAGACAGAAAATCGCCAGGCACGACGCATGAGTGTGCGAGAGAGACAGAAAATAGCCAGGGAGCCCGCTAAAGTGTGCGAGAGAGATAGAAAATCGCCAGGCAGCCCACTAATGTGTGCGAGAGAGACAGAAAATAGCCAGGGAGCCCGCTAAAGTGTGCGAGAGAGACAGAAAATAGCCAGGGAGCCCGCTAAAGTGTGCGAGAGATAGATAATCGCCAGGCAGCCCACTAATGTGTGCGAGAGAGACAGGAAACAGCCAGGGAGCCAGCAAAAGTGTGCGAGAGAGACAGAAAGTCGCGTAAGAGTGCGAGAGAGATAGGAAACCGCCAGGCAGCCCGCTAAAGTGTGCGAGAGAGACAGAAAGTCGCCGGGCGGGTCGCGTAAGCGTGCGAGAGATGGAAAATCGCCTGGCGGGACGCGTGAGTGCGCGAGAGACAGGAAACAGTCAGGGAGCCCGCTAAAATTTGCGAGAGAGACAAGCTTTTTGTCTGGACAGACCATAATACGTCATGCCAATCTATAGGTTTTTACCATTAAAACGTCATTTTGTGACTTGCAACTGATCCATCCTTGTCTCGTTTTCCTTGAATTTTGGTCAGTGTTATTAGGTGTCTTGATTTTATTGGCAGTTTCGTAACATTAACTTGGAACTTTCAAATTGGCAAGATAAAATTAGTAGTAGTTTTCGAGAAATGTACCTCTAAAAATACTCCAATGCGTTGCTCACGGACTTTTTTTATGCCGTTCAAATTGTGTCTACGATCAGTCATGAGCTATTCAGCTTTAAATGGTTTCTTCTGCTGTGCTCCCGAAACGGTGTGAGTGAATCGATTTTTGATTGATCGAGTGCTTCTCTTTGTTAAACTGAAAGAAGAGTACCGCTTGTATTCTAGATTACCCTAGTCCACAAAGGGTGTTTGCTTATCACCACCATTCCTTAAAGGTGTGTGGAAGGAAGATAGCCCTTCTTAAAGCAAGGGTCAAATAGAATTTTCCTTTAAGTTGTTCCTTCATTGTTTAGACCTCTCATGGGAATTGGTTGTTATCCTATATGTATACATCAAACTTCTTCATGGTAGCAATGGCGCTTTTGTGATCAGTCTTTCAAAAAATAAATCCTTCAAGACCGCAAAAGCTCGGCAAGATCAAATGGATCGCTTTCAGAAGAAGGGAACCAGCACGATTGCAGTGTTTTCAAAATCGTGCACGGCTTCTTTCCTTTAAAAAATACTCAATGTATGTACACTATTCAAATTTACACTATTTTTATGTATATTTATTTTTATATTTTAATGTATGTACACTATTCAAATTTACACTATTTTTTTCCTTTACAATTCTCAATTTTTGGGTGGAAGCAAACACCAGCTGCTATTCTGCGAGATCTTTTAGATAATTAAGAAGAAGTAACATTATTACGTCACAGTAATCGCGCTGGTTCTTTTTTGCTAAGTGTTATCCAAATGGATTCTGCCAGTAGTCTTATAAGCAACTGCCTCCATCGATTTTTTTTCAAATTTGACTCATTAAGTGTTATAAAGGGAAGTAGGATTCACATCAGTTATACTATGATTACTGATTTCCTTTTTTCTCATAAGAGATTCTATCCTGTCCAGCTTTTTCCAGATACCAAAGACCAGATCAGTTTTTCTTTAAAGGTTCCTGCCTTAAGCCTAGTATCTGGGTTAATTGCGATAGTGTATTTTCCTACAGAGGAGTATAGCATTGCAGCTGCAGGACTGCATCCATGTAACTGCACTGCATGGTGTCCGATAAGGCCTCGCAAATAATACCAAAAAATTCAGCGCGGACTAAATTTAGATATTATTTTAAATGACATTCCTTACGACTAAGGATGATGAATCAGCAACATCACTTTTTGTGTGCTAATCTTGAGAAAGCCAAGGCTGAAGAGAGAATGTTACAGCATTCTTCATACATCATTTACTGGAAATGTTGCAACTTCTGATAGGTGATTGAGGACAGCTGTCATTTCTTTGCTGGCTAGAAAGATGATACAAACGAATGGAATCAAATTCCTCAAATATAAAGCAGCGCGCAGTGCAGCTTGTTTAGTAGTGATCCAGACAGCCTCGCATCCAAGAAGAACAAAAAGTTCACTTTTCTACCCTGCTGTTCTTGACATTAGCACACACGAAGTTTGATTTTAAAAGCTCATTGCTGTTGCAAGGGACATCATATCAAGTGCATAGTATTGGAATGCAGCCAGTGCCAAATTTCTTAGTATTTTGAGCACTGTCCTTGAGCCATCCCAAAAATTTTCTCGGGTTATCCTTGTTAAAATGTTCAACTAAGTGTGATGACCTAAAAACGCAGTTTTTGAAAATATTCCACTTCTTTCTAGTTGATCCTTGCCCCCTTTATATTTAAGTACATTCTTTCAGTTCTCAACTGAAGAAGTCAAAATCAATTTCCTGATTTGACTGAAATTTATACCATTGGAAAAGGAAAAAAAAAAGGAGGCAGAATCTAGCTTGGCACTCCTCTCATACCTTGCGACTAACTCGTCTCACAGCAACTACAAAGATGTCCCGCTCCCCCCCCCCCCCCCCCCCCCGACTAATGGAGCTCTTACAATGACAATGAAGAGAATAATAACAGAAAAATACAAAGTCTCATTGCAGAAAAATATGAGTTAAGAGTAAATTTGAATTCAATCTAATTTTATAGGGTCAAAAATTCGTTGAGTATGAAAATAATTGACAATCTTCCTCCTGAACATTGAATACTAGGGAGAAATAAAACTACAAACCTCCGTATCTCAATTTAACATAATGCGATTTGGTATTTTTCCGGTATTCTTGGTCCGAATAGGCTAGTCACTTTATGCTTCCATTTGTTTGCATGTATGAGAACTAGTCACATTACTACATGTTGGAACAACATTCATACTTATTTCTGTTTAAAATGTTAAACTTCATTCAAATAAAGTGGGCAGAGCAAAACAAAGTGGGACAAACTAATGACCGGTTGTCAAAATTAATAAAAAATTTATTAATAAAAATAACAGGTCACAGTTATTTTGTTTTGGTTGTCAGTTCTTTAGCTTTCGCCTTTTCTAATTTGGCCACTCTTGCCGCAGCTTTGGGGCCCAAAACACCACCACCCCAGTGACGTTTGATTTCATCGAATCGGTCGTTGAAGTTAGCCTTGATGGCTTCTAACAATTTTGTGAGCTGTGGTTTGTCTTCAGCTTTCACCTAGAAACAAATTAAAATTTTTGCACATCAGTTAAAGCTTACTAAGTACTTGAGAATGTGTTTCTCAGGAGAAAATTTCAAGTTTCAAGGTCTGGCAAAAACTGGCCTTACAAAACGATCCATACTGATTTCTTCTAAAAGATCGAAGTGTGTGTGTATTATATTTTGGCTCATGCATGTACTGAATCAATCCGAAAACATTTGGAGAAAAACGAGAGGTGGAAAAGACTAACTTTCCTTTTTTCGATGACTTTTTGACCGTTATCGGTACGTCAGAGTTAAAAAGCTCAAAATTCAAAACATCAAGAGGAAGATCAGTGCAGAAATCATTCATCATGGTACAGATAACGGCCACTATCAGATCGAAGAAAACAATAATAGTAGCAAATCTACTTTGAAAGAAAGAGATAACCTAGATTAACCTCATAATTTAAAATTCTAGAAAGAAAAAAGAGGGGCAGGACTATTGAGGTGATACTTATCAATGAGTGAAAATGATTGCACATCAGAGTTAAAAAGCTCAAAATTAAAAGAATCATCAAGAATCATTACATTAATTCATCACAGTGCAGTTTGTTATAAAATGCATAACCTAGGATACATGCTCTTCCATGGATTTCTGGAGCATAAAATATAACCAGTAAAAAATTTGAATACCTGGGTCAAACACACGGCTGTGCAAGTTTTCCTTCGCACAACACGGCCTAAGCGTGCTTTGCTTTTGACGATGCAGTATGGTACGCCCATTTTTCTACAAAGTGCAGGCAAAAATACGACTAACTGTAAAAAAGAAAAAGAAAAAAGGTCAATCAGTAGTCCTTTCAGAAGACTTAAAGTAGTACAACTCAATGAAAACATGAGCTTCTGGTACTGAAAAATCTCGTGCCACAATTTGTTCCCATCTTAGTTCTTCTAAAGTCTTCTTCTCAAAACTTAAAATATTGCCACAAGGAAAAAATGTTGGATTGCTGGATTACATCAACATCCTTTACTTTTCGGTGTTTTCTAAAATATCCAGCGCTGAAGACATGCAAGCACATATTTAGCTACGTGAGGGTAGTTAATAGAAAATTGATTCTCTATTGAAGTCTCTCCTTGATTCTCCAAATTTGCTTGTTGACTCCTTGAACCACCTGCTCTAAAATTGCGGTATACACTGGCCCATGCCCTTGCATTTTTACTTCTTTATAAATCATAATTCACCTTAAATGGGCACACTGTTGAAACAAAATTCAACAATATGAATTTTTATAGCCACAATAGACCATTCACTATCTTCAATGTAAGTAATTTAGCAGTGGGCACTAGAACTGGATGTTGGTGCTCATCATCTCACTGCTGTGAAGTTGTTTGTTATTTTCACTAAAATATCTGAAAAATCATTCCAAATTGCAGAAGGCATACAAGCTGTCCCTTTTCACACCATATTTGCTGTATATGCTGTAAAAGAGAATCATTGTTAAATTTTCTTTTAGCAGTCAACCCACACTTTCACCGCAAATTACATAAAAAATAGACACAGCCAATTCTAAGACTTTTCATGATACTTTATCTAATACTTTTGACTGAAGTAAAGAAAGAATAACTTTCAGACTTTGTTAAATTGGAGCGAATCCATCTGGGAAAAGCTGTAGCAAACATGCTGGTCATAACAAAATTTACAATTAATGCTTGCAAATTAATAATAGTGCCTGCAATGCTGTTCCATTCGATTGGTGTTGGTAGGTTCTGTGTGTGCCAAACAACCGATATGCGGCCGGCGTGTTCTTCAGCAGGAATTGACAAAAAATTATTTTTTTGGGGTCTGTCATTTATTATTGAAACTCTTTTTAAATGCAATAAAATAAACTTACCTCAATGGGATCAACGTCATGTGAAATGACAACGAGTTGAGCTTTCTTCTGCTCAACTTGAGTGACAACTGTCTTGACACCTTGTCTCAAAACTACGGGCCTCTTGGGTGTAGTGTCTTGTTTGGTGGCAACCTTCCTTTCTGCACGACTTTTGAGCATACGCTTCTTTGCTAAAGGTTCAGTTGGCCTGTAGTTCATCAACAATTTGAATAACTGAGTGGCTGGAAAAAAAAGAAGAGAAATAATTGAAAGTTCACTGCAAATTTTCCACTATAACACAAGTGTATGATCTGCCTATGCTAGTTAGCAACACATCAAGAGAGGCGGTAGCCACCCCCGGTCGAGGAAAATGACGTCCTACTAAAGTCCCGATAGCAAACGGGTGGCCGACACTCTTAGTCACATAAAAATGTCACATAAAAAATTGAACATTGCCTAGAAAATGTATAAAACTTGATAACCTGGCATTAAGGGACAGACTTTAGGAAGGGATTGTTCACAAAAGTTTCTCAGCAATGAAATGCTTTAAATAATTGATGACAGAATATATTTTAAAAGATATGCCTAGCTGGAGGACAAACAAAATATGATTGGGCACAAATAATATATGGAAAAACTAGCCACTATTTCAAGGTTACTCAGACATTGAAACCATCACAAGGAATGAATTCCCTCTGGTGGAAACCGCGAAAGTTGAAAAACTCATCATGGTACACATCTTGTTACAGTGGTTAATAGGATACAGTTAGGAATAATTTAATACAGCCAAATCTTTCAATTATACTTTACATGTTCTTACTTTCTACGATGAATTCATTTCAAATTGAGTATTGTCAAAGCCTGAGATGATTGGCTACCTTTAATAATTGGAAAAAAAAATATTTCAGAGCAGGAGGTATCAGACATAATATATCTTCAAACTGTCAAGAAAGATTTGACGAATCAGGTGAAGAGATTCAAATAAATCATCACGTTCACACCTCACTCAGAGAATTACTTTTGCAACACCCATTGACAAATAATTGATCAAAAAAATGTTATCTTCTTTCTAAAGGATAGCTCAGACGTCTAGACCATCACAAGAAGCCATGACTTCCTCTGGTGGAAACCGCGAAAGAAAAATCATCATCATTGCTGAGAAATTCAAGAACAGATTAAATGAGATTTGACCTTCATAAGCCTCTATAATTTGGCGTTCATGAGAACATTACACAAGTTTCAAAATTTTGATAGCTCAGACATTCGGACCATCACAGGAGGCAGATGCTTCCTCTGGTGGAAACCGCGAAAGTGAATCCCTCATCATGGCTACCTTTAATCTGGGAAACATCTTGTTTAACGAGGAATGAATCAAGTTAAGCAGAAAGGAATCAAGTCACATCACCTACTGTCGAATTTAATCGGGCAATTTCATTTTGTACATGAAAACCGTTGTGCAAATTTGTATGCTTTCAGTGCGCTATCCGCTCAGTACGAAGCAAATTCCATAAAATTTTCAAAGGAATCCAAACAAACGTTCTATTGTATAAAATTAAATTGCCCAGTTAAATTTGGCAGTACATGATGTGGCTTAGTTCCTTTTGGCTGAACGCGTAGCTTGAAATAAGGTAACAGTTGGGAAAAAACTGTATAAGAACAGTGGTTCATTTCGCCCCTTCGGCGAGGGAGGTAGGAAGGTCACTTTGCCAGACAGATATTTAATTGCACAAGCATTTAAGGGCTAATTTCCTCAGACGCATCTCCTCAGAACACCAATTTACTAAGATTTGCACTGGTATAAAATGGCTAGGATAATCAGATCAATTCTGCTAATGAGCCTCTAAAGATAATTTCTGCCAACCTGATACCTGGTTACCTCACGATATGAGAGAAAAATGAAGTACTGAAGGCAAGAGAGATCAGAATAAATACATCTTCAAGTGGTCATTAAAAACAAGACACATCAGGTGAAGAGATTCAATTTAAGAACATCATCATGCTCTCGTGTGACTGGAGTTGTACATAGAAACGTTTTCTCATAAAAGCTCTGACACTGAGATTTGTCAGCGGTGAACTGATACATTGGACAGCTCAGACGTTCAAACCATCACAAGAAGCCAAAGCTTCCTCTGGTGGAAACCGCGAAAGATAATTCTTCATCATAGCTGTGGTACTATGAAAAATACCTACAAAGAATGAGTACTTCATTTTCGATAGCTTTCATGATCATCACTCATGTACGAAACATTTTCTCATGAAAGCTCTGACACTGAGATTTGTCAGGGGTGAACTGATACATTGGACAGCTCAGACGTTCAAACCATCACAAGAAGCCAAAGCTTCCTCTGGTGGAAACCGCGAAAGATAATTCTTCATCATAGCTGTGGTACTATGAAAAATACCTACAAAGAATGAGTACTTCATTTTCGATAGCTTTCATGATCATCACTCATGTACGAAACGTTTTCTCATAAAAGCTCTGACACTGAGATTTGTCAGGGGTGAACTGACACATTGGACAGCTCAGACGTTCATACCATCACGAGAGGCCGAAGCTTCCTCTGGTGGAAACCGCGAAAGATAATTCTTCATCATAGCTGTGGTACTATGAAAAATACCTACAAAGAATGAGTACTTCATTTTCGATAGCTTTCATGATGATCACTCATGTACGAAACGTTTTCTCATGAAAGCTCTGACACTGAGATTTGTCAGGGGTGAACTGATACATTGGACAGCTCAGACGTTCATACCATCACAAGAGGCCGAAGCTTCCTCTAGTGGAAACCGCGAAAGATAATTCTTCATCATAACTGTGGTACTATGAAAAAAACCTACAAAGAATGAGTACTTCATTTTCGATAGCTTTCATGATGATCTCTCATGTTCAAAACGTTTTCTCATAAAAGCTCAGACACTGAGATTTGTCAGGGGTGAACTGATACATTGGACAGCTCAGACGTTCAAACCATCACAAGAAGCCGAAGCCTCCTCTGGTGGAAACCGCGAAAGTTATTCATCATCATTGCTGTGGTGCTGAGAATATCTAGTGAAAATCAACATTTCATGCCTTCCTTAGAAAGGTTCAGTATCTTCCAAGCCCCTTCTTTTCTACCCCCATGAATCTGCCCACCAGCTTCACACATACATTGTTTTCTTTTAATGGCTCAGAAGTTGAGACCATCAAAAGGAATAGGTACTCCCTTCGGTGGAGACCTTGAAAGAAGAGCAAGCATCATTGCTGAGATATTTAGATAACATGCAATATATTGATACGTCAGATTTAAACCGATATGTTGTATTTTGATAGCTCAGACGTTCAAACCATCACAAGAGGCCGAAGCTTCCTCTGGTGGAAACCGCGAAAGATAATTCATCATCATAGCTTTAGTACTAGAAAATATACCTACAGAAAATTAATTTTTCATTTTGGAAAGCTCTTATGATAATCACTCACACACGAAACAATTTCTCTTAATAACTCAAATTTTAAGACAATTACGAGGGATAGGTACTCGCTCTGTTGGAAACCACAAAAAAACAGCAAACGTAATCCCTGAGATATTAAAACAGGATTACACATGGTGGAGAATTGAGTCAAAGGTGAACTGACATGTTATACTTTGGTAGCTCAGACGTTCAAACCATCACAAGAGGCCAAAGCTTCCTATGGTGGAAACCGTGAAAGATAATCCAACATCAATGCTGGAGTGCAAAAAGACATACCGACAGAGCTTGTATTCTATTCTAGATAGCTTTCAAGATGATGATTACTGATATTCAAAAAATTTCTTCTTGATAGCTCAAATTTAGGGACATTCACAAGGAAGGGGTACTCCCTCTAGTGGAAACCACAGAGAAACAGCAAGAATCATCACCAAGATATTAAAGCAGAAACACGTGTGATGGAGCATTATGCAAAGGGTGAATTACTGTGTTACATTTTGATAGCTCAGACGTTCAAACCATCACAAGAAGCCGAAGCTCCCTCTGGTGGAAACCGCGAAAGATAATTCATCATCATTGCTGTGGTACTGAGAAAAGTACCTTGTGAGATTGAACATTCTACTCTTATCATGTAGAAGAGTAGAATCTTCTAAGCGCCCCCACTTTCAAGCATGCATGCACCCACCTACCGATTCTCCACAAAATTTCCCCATATTTTCAAAAGTAGTGATCTCTTTCTTTTTCTTTGCTTTTAGACTCTTAAAAGTTTCCCCTTATTCAACATTAGTACGTGGCCCTCTGAGGGACAAGATAGAGAATTTTCTGTACCCCCACTTTAATCAAACTCGTATGATGATTGAGCACTTTTAAAACGTTTCCTCTGGAAAACTCCAAAAATGAGACCATTCCAAGAAATAGGTCTTTCCTCTGGTAAAAACCACGAAAGAATGATGATAATCATTGTTAACAGATTGTGGAAACATCACATAAAGTAGATTATGATAGCAGCGTTAAATTTAATAGCTCAGACGTTCAAACCATCACAAGAAGCGAAAGCTCCCTCTGGTGGAAACCACGAAAGATAATTCATCATCATAGCTAGTTCTATCTAAACTCTGTTATGTTCAACAAGAAAGTTAACTGTGAGTGTATGTTAAAGAAATGCATGGATGAAAATTTCTTCTCAAAACTCAGATCTGCAATTCATGACAAGGATGAGCTTCTTCTGGTCAGGACAGTGCAAGAAAGTTTCCAGCCTGATTCTAGGTATATGAAAAAAGTGAACTGAGGGGGGTATCTTTCCCCAAAATTTAAGCCCCCTCCCCTCCAAAAAAACTGGCATGGGGAGAGGGGCTCAAAGTTGAGAAAATCGGTCAGAGACTTTGCCTCATTACTTCGTCTAATCTAGATATCTACTTGCGGTTAACACAGACAACTACCAAATGAAAGACATGGTTGCCAAAGAATTCAGAAAATGAATTTCCCCAATTTCTCCGATACATTTGGGTAAAATTCCCTGACACTTAAGCTATGCCAAATGGTTAAAAAGACAAAATTTTAAGTAGTTCTCTGGCAAAATTTTCTGATGAAAACATCAAACCCATTCTGAAGAGCAAATAAAGGTGTCTCGGCCATTTTTCCCTGACCGTCGCAACCCTGTTTACTATACCAAAAATCAAGATGGAGAAGGGAGGGGGGTGGTTTTTGAAACACTTCTTTTCTCATTAAAGTTAAGAATACACAGAAGGTATTTAAAAAATTCACTACTTGGTTCAAATTTTTATCTATAGCAAAGATCAGAAAGTTAAAATTTCCATTTTTCAAATTAATTTACCTAGTTGCAGTGCCCTTGCAATTTGCCTTATTTTTGATCTGAGTAACTATTCAATGAGCCTTGTTCACCAAGTTGGATTTAAAAGCCTTGTTGGGCTGAAAGAAACTCCTAAACCATCCTAGAGGTTGCTGAAAGAACATAAAAATATTTGACTGACAATTTCAAACTGATGACAGATACTTAGAAAAAATAATAACACAAGAAAATTACCAGTTTGCCGGTCTAAGCATTGAGAGAATTGATTGATTGGTGGAGGAACTTTCAATCTTTTCTGCAGGATTGCCTTTTGTCGCTGTATGCGGATGTATTGGGGCCATTTGACAAATCTACTTAGATCTCTTTTCGGCTGAATATCCTGACCTAGAAATGATACAATTACATAACTTAAGAATTTTGAGAGGGAAAATTCGCTTAAAATGCAATAGGTAGAGTTGAATGATAAAAACTTAAATAGTTCAAGTGTGATCATAATAGTGAACATATAAAGTTACTTCTAGTGGGAGAGTTCTTTGTTCAATTTGTTATACTATTTATTATCATAGCAGCTTCGGTTCTTTCAGATTGACAGATGCTCAGAATTAAGATTAGAATCAGAAGATTCATTACGTGAAGAGATTCAAAATTAACATCATCATAACATCCTTACTTGAGTAGAAAACATAGTTCAGTTACAACAAAACTTAAAAATGCCAGATTAATTGAATAAGCAACTTAAATAATTCAAGTGGGATCATTCATTATGGAGGACATGTAAAGTTTTGTCTGGTGGTAGAGCTCTTACTGTAATTTGATTGATTATTTATGGTCATAGAAGCTTGGGTTCTTTCAGAATGATGGATGCTCAGAATTAAGATTGGAATCAGAAAAATCATTACGTGAAGAGATTCAAAATCAACATCATCATAACATCCTCTCTAAAGAAGAAAACATCATTGTTAAGTTACACAATGACAAAACTTTAAAATGCCGGTTGACAAGATAAAACCATCAAAATAGTACTTCTTGTGATGTTTCGGGGCCTATCTAAACTCAAAAATCTATAGACTAAACATATTCTTGCTACTTTAACAGAGACTTAGAAGGACAGGCGCTTGAGACACAGAAGGACAAACGGAATCTGCCTTTGAGGGCTATTTGAATTAAGTACTATTTTCATGATTTTATCTTGTCACCCGGCATTTTAAAGTTTTTTCAGTAGATTTTTGAGTTTAGATAGATCCCGAAACACCATGAGAAGTACTATTATGATGATTTTATCTTGTCAACCGGCATTTTAAATGTATTGTAACAATTTAATAAAAAATCAATGAAGAGACAGGGGTTCTGGAGGGCTTCCGAAAGGGTAAGAGGCTCAAGAAGGATGATAGAACTAGGAAAAGAAAAGAAGAGACAAAAGTCACATCAGTCTGGATGCATCAACTATCCATTGGCCCATTGGTTAGCATGTAGATATCTCTTGCATGGTGCAATATTTGGATGTGACATTTGTCTCTTCTTTCCTTTTCCCAGTTCTAACTCTCAGCAGTAAATTCCTTCAGGTTGAATTAGACTATCCAAGTCAGTCTTTCCTTGGGCCGTTGGTAAGATACTAAACATGTAAGGATGGCTAATAAGACCCTGATATCTCCTAGAAAAAGGAGCATGATACAAAATTGACTGAGTAGGCACAAAACTTACCAATTCCAAAGTTCTTCGGCCGCTTTTCGAAGAGTGGGTTAGTTTTCTTCTCCTTCTTTTTGACTTTCTCAGCAAGAGGGGCGGGGGCAACCTTTTTTGCTTTCGTTACTGCCTTCTTCGGCTGAAACAATGCAAAATTAATTATGATTCTGAATTTAGAAATTTTTAATCGTGTAGCGCTAATTTTACTTCTGCCTCTGAACTAAGTAGTACTTAGCACGAGTACCTAGTTGAGTCTACTTAGACCTGTCATACTGATGGTTTAAATCATTTCCTCCAGCCTTGTATCGGCAAATGACCACATGACTTCCTGGAAATTAAGTAGCACTTGGTCTAGCATGTTGGGCCTGTAGTTGAAAGGAGCGTTGTCATAGTAAACTTGTCCGATACCGTTTGGTATTTGTTTACAGACGCAGCTCAACAGTCCAATCATCCTAGAGGGATTGTTGAGTGTCCACAAGGTCCCAGACAATTTACTTCAATAATGCAGCTTCAGTGTGCGAACAGGTCAAATTCAGAATTGGACCCTAGGCATGAAAGCATGGGTGTATTGATGAAGGAAACAGAATGGGACTATGTCTAAACAAACATGCTTGATTGACAAGCAATAATGTTCGCCTCCAATTCAACCATTGACGTATAATACAATCTAGACCGCGCATTACGAAATTCAAGCGAGACGATAGGCAACCCAGCAACACACAGCAAGTGTACCGGCGAGACAATGGTGGAATTCGTGGAAATGCCAGTCTTGCCAGTGCCGTTGCCTGATACGGGTACACTTAGCTCGTATATCCGGCGGTATCAACTAGGCTGAAGGCGCGTCTTTACCCCCCTAGCTGTCTTACCTTCCCCGCCTAAAGTCGGGCCCAATGCGCGGTCTAGATTGTATTATACGTCAATGAATTCAACTCTTTGATGACATTCATGATCATATATGAATGCCCAGAGTTTAGACCATATACTTGACGATCTTTGAAGATTGAAGGAACTAAAAATTGACGTTCTACCAGCAGTATTACTGGTAAGGTTGAATGGAAGGCCCTGAATCACCCAGCTTATGGGGCATCAGTCAACAAGTCACAGGCTTCGTCATTGTAGAGAAGAATAATGTCACGGTCAGTCAGAATTCTGCGACGTGTTTCCTAATTTTACAGATGACAAGCCTGGACAGGATGACCCTCCTAATGACACAAAACTATCAGCCTGAGATTAAGAACTACATTTCTGGACATGAGTGGAGGAAAGGTTCTGCCTGCGGGAGGCATGAGAGAAAATGACATCCTAAAATAGGCTGACGACAGAGACCTTCGGGAAATGTGTATGCAGACAAAAATGAAGCGACTACGATTTATAGGGTATAGCAGAGATTCAAATAGAATGGACACTCACCTTTTTAACCATATTGAGGCTGTGATTTGTAAAAGGATTGAAAAGATATTAATGAGTAAATTACACTTCACAGTCTCGGTTGCCGAAGCGGCACACGCATGTTTTGGGAGAAGACAGAAGAGAACTGACGTCTTCAAAGACAACGTTGAGCTTTGCTGAGCGCCACTGTTCGTAGATGAGTTTTCGTTGTTTTGTTAGGTTAGGTTGGTAAGGTTCCCTTGGGGGCAGATAAATTGTATACAAGATAAATCGTATACTCCCGTCGAAATCAGATAAATCATATACAGATGGATGGTGAGAGGATAATTCATATAATTTGCCAGTTTGTCAAACTGTTGGGCGATCGCGAAATTCACTCTGATTTCTGATCATTCATAATTTCATAGCCCTTCTTTCTCACAAATAATGTAAGGAATTTTTTTTACCTAATACCACCAATAATTCTCATTTGGATTATTAATTATTTCTGCACTAATATTTCCAAAGACATATATTTCACATCTAGATAAGGTGGATTGCCAATTATCGATACTATCCACAGACTGTCCAGCTTTTTGGGGTAACGTAAACAGTCTGTTGGCTTAAATTTTAAGCGTCTTTGAGAAGAACTTAGTTCATTCTGACATTGTTGAGTCCATATAAAATTTAAAAAATTCTAGTGAAGAACTGTGTGCAGCCCGTTTAGGAGTCCCCAATATTTTGTGTCAATCTGTGTGGCAGTGACCGTTCGTCTGTCCTGATTAGGACGGAGGCCAATTTTTAATAATTTTAAATAAGTTAAAGATACAGTCCTACAATTTCAGTAGTGTCTTGTCAGTGGGTCAGCTCTTTTAGAATTTGTGTCTCCAGATATCCGTCGAAGTTCATCCATGTGGAGCTCCTGCACCGAAGTGTCTTGCGTCCCTGTCCTTGACTTCATTCGTATCTGTTTTTTCCGAGTCACTTGAACAGCTTACTCATTTTTTCATTTAAAATCTTCCAAAAGGTCTGATGTTTGATCTCAACAGTTTACTTATCATAATTTAGTCAGGCCAATTTGTTCATCCTGCATGAATCATCTTGTTACGTCTCATTCCTTTCAATACGTGTGGAGGTCTGCAGCTTGATTTGCTCGACGCTAGTTTTGTTCACACTTTAAATTGAAAGACCCACTAACTCCAGTTGAGAATTCAAGAGTTAACGGGAGTCATAAGGAGGTCTCCGCAAGGAAGTCTTAGCACTGAAAGTTTCTTGAAAACCCAGCATTTGGCATAAATGAATAACAGCAAGTCAACCGCAGGTTTGCTTGGTTTCAAGAACCCTTATTGGCAGCCTCTAAAACAAGCCACCTAATTAGTGGCAATTGCTCCAAATCCTTGGTAACTAACAATCCATCACTCTATCTTTGAGCAGAGGTAAGTGAAATTGTCCGTACATCTTAATGTCGTTAATAATCTAGTAACTTATGTCGCAGCTGACATGGAAGTAGAGAAAATAGCCTCATATTTGAGGTTTTACATTTTTGGCTATCGCTGTGTCCATCCAAAATTACCAGAGACCTGAGTTTGTTGCGTGTGAGACCCACAGCTCAGCAAAAACTTCGGTCTCTGCCTCCTAAAATTTTTCTCATTTCATCATTGGGCACTTATTTGTACACTTTAGTACCTATCCTGAAAAGCGCTTTCTGCTGCTTCAATGGTCATGGCGCATGGAGAAAGGCAACAAAAATACGTGAGAGGAAAGATAACTTCAGCGGCGCTCATCATATCGTTGGGTTTGTTCTAATTATCTTTTGTGAACATTAAAAAAAGTCGCTTGGTATCGAACGTCAAAATAATCAACAACTCTCGGGCCTCCTAGTCACATTATTGGCTACTCATCCTAATTAATGATCACCATCTCTTCTCGTTCTTCCTTGAGGGTCCGAGGGTGAGATGTGTTTCAGTATCTCAGAATATCGACATTTCAATAATAAAATGTAAATTGTTGCTATCTCTATTTCCCTTTTGCTGCCTCTTCGAAATGAGGATAGTTTTAAATTGTTGGGAGATGCAAACAAATCATAACATGAGTACAGTTTTGATGTTCGGTACCCACCAACCACAACAATTTGATGATAGTATGCCAATTTACCATCGGACACCCAGTATATAAATTACCGTGTTATGCGATTTATACTAACTCGGTTCCCTTATCAATACAACAGTTTTGTAAACAAACGAAGGACGAGAGGGCGAACATTCAATTCGAGTGAAGAGTTTCTCATCAATTTACCATTTTAGTGCATTCCTCGGCATATCTTTTCGTGGCGACGTAATATCTCCATTTGTGTCATCGTGAAATCTTTACTCAGTTAACTATGGTGGCCACCGCTGTCTACATCGTCGTTCCTACTGTGATCGCCATTTTATACTCCATACGCAAATACCGGGTATCGAAATGGGGTGTTTGCACGGTCAACAAATCCCTTCAAGGCAAAGTATTCATCGTTACTGGGGCAAACTCTGGTATCGGTAAGGAGACTGTGAAGGGTCTAATCAAGCGTAAAGCCCGAGTCATCATGGCTTGTCGGAACATGAACTACGCCAAAGCTGTCGTTGAGGAAATCCGACGCTCAGTGACCACAGGCGAACTGGTAAATACCTTACTTGAACTTCACTGCTCAGGATAAGTAACTAGGGGAAACTCGAGATTTGCCAAGTTACAATACCTTTAAAATATTCACTCAATGGTATTATGAACACTGTGAAAGATTTGCTGTTCTCCATTCCATTCTGTGGTAATTCTGAGAGAAGTTTCTGCACCCCTGCGTAGCAAGAGAGGCGCAAACCCACTTGTATACTGTGCAGATCTCCTGAATGAAATGTGTGCTGCAGTCACGAGTGGTGTGCAGCAGCTTTTAATCTTGCTAATGTGTGGTCTAGGAAACTGGGAAATTCAGGTAGTTTCCAGCATCGGGGGGATATGAGGTAATTTCAAGAGTAACACATCGGATTGGCAAGTTCAGACTGTGGTGTTTGGATAAGCACGAACAACTTTTGACTGCCTTTTTTCTTTATTTTGACTCTCTAGAGGTGGAACTGCAAAATTTATCCAAAGTTAGTATCTTTAAAGAGAGAAAAAAAGATAACTAAGTGAAAGATTAATTTGAGGGCCAGGGAAAGTTAAGTAATTTGAAAGTTTTATGTCTCGGAAAAGTCATGAAATTTAAAAACAATGAAATTGTAGAAATCCTGTACTTAGTGATCAAATTCATCTACACAATTATGAGTTGAACTCTCTTGTTTTTTTAGATCCCCATGCATCTTGACCTAGCATCTTTCTCATCAGTCAGAAGTTTTGCTGAGGAGGTTAAATCCACTTTTCCCCAAGTCCATGTTTTGATCAACAATGCTGGAGTTTACACCAATGAGATTCAAAGAACTGAAGATGGTTTTGAATCGCAGCTTCAAATAAATCATCTTGGACATTTTCTCTTGACCAATCTGCTGCTTGATCAACTAAAAAAATCAGCACCCAGTCGGTGAGCATCTGCTTTCCTTCAACCATTTGTTACAATGATTAGATACCTACCTCTTAATCATATTTAGGCAAAGATTTTTTCAAGCTATCGTCAAACTTATCTGATACTGTTTGCTTCGGCCTTTCAGTAAATGCATCTTAATGGTCCTGTGGACCTCTTGAGATTGTTAAGTGTTAGGTAGAAATGTTCACATTCAAATGTAAGCATGCAAGTCATTGGGTAGTACAAATGGAATCTAATAATGTGAACTGTTAGGCATTGAGTAATTCCATTCCCAAACAGTTCACCTCGACCTGGTGGTCCCTCCTGGTGGTTCCACAACCTTCTTTTAATTTCATTTGAAATTTTTAAAATCTTTAAGTACCTATACATAGAAAATAGACCACTAGTCATAATAAGCATTAAATCACCTCCAGACTTGTTCTTTGATTACAATATCATGCAATAGATGTTGAATGCATGATAATTCTAAGGGACAAAGTGAATTTCAGACTTTGCCACTGCACCTACTGTGATAATTGAACCACTTCCCACAAGGAGCAATTCCATCTTTTGCCCAAGCCAAATTCTGGAACGGATTCTTTATTAAATGCAAAATTCCTAAATGTCAAAAAGACTAAAATCAATGTACTTTATATAAGTGAGGGATCAGAACAGAAAAGGGGCTTATGCAGGCTCAAGCAGGGGCTTAATTCTCTGTGTATTCTTGTGGAATCCAGTTTTCTTATCAAACATAGAAATAGAGGAAGTATTAGGTACAGAGTTTTAATGGATAAAATTGTAATCGCACAGAGACCAACCAACCAAGCTACTGGTCTGGTTCAAAGGTCTGGTCTGCGCCAGTCATTTTGCCAGGGGATGCCTGGCCCCCCAGACCCCCCGAAAATTGTTGAAGTTTTAACTCTATTTGGACGTATTTTGAGGTGCCATGATGAAAATTTTAGAAAATACTAATTGATTTAACACGGTGTTTTCATAAAGGACTCCTTATTAAAAGAGATAATCATCCTCAACAAAGGTTTTTCCCACCATGAATTCCGGGGGGGGGGGGGGGGGGGCAGATGATGAGTGAGCGAATATAAATCTCTTACAGGAGTTACTTTATTAGTTTTCAACTGAAAATTTTGATGAGGAAGCATGTAGTGCAATGTCCTGAAAGATATAAACCTTGTCTATCAGTCTATTGAAGTCAATTGTAACTAATTCTTTATGAATAAGCATTCTGTCAGGTATCTTTTTGAAGTTTAAAATGTATCAATAATATCTAATGCTCTGTGCTGAGCTCTTAATTGATTCATTTACATAATTCTCCTTACTTGATTTCTGACATGAGGAACCGTCAACAGTCAAACATTGACATCTATTTCAAATTGCATCTCTATTTTCATTCTTTCCTTTTTTTTCTATCGCTCTGAGTATTTTTTCATTCTTTACTCCTTCAGGGTAGTGATTGTCACATCAACTCTGCATGAAACAGGAGTCATCGATTTTGAAAACCTTAATGCTGAGAAAGGATGGCCAAAAAATAATACAAGGGCTGGTTATAAAAACTCAAAGCTGGCTAACATGTACTTTTGCCAGGAGTTAACAAAAAGGTCGGTCGGAACAGATATCTCTGTCTTTGCAGTGTGCCCAGGACTTTGCTACACAAATCTTTTCAAGAACATGAAATGGTACCACTACATTTTTGCTCTACCCGTAGCTTTCCTGTATCTTCGATCTGCTGAACAGGTGAGTAAAGCCAGCTGCATTATTATTTATTTTTAGAATGATAGATATTTAGAATGTGCTTTTCAGTTTGGAGTATGATTTTTCCTATTCCAAAGGTAAAAATTGTTTTTGACCATATGGTTACACCAGAATGACAAACAAACAGTTGGGACTTTATCCTTGTAGTACAAAAAAATCCACTGCTACTCCGTGCATTTCCTGCTTGGATAGGAATGGATTCTCTGGCAGTAAGGTGTGCTTTTCCAAAAGGAGTGTTTCTATATGCAAACAAATGAACATCATAAAAACCACATGTTGGATCGTTTTTGAACTGAAAGATTCAATTCAGAATGATGCTACCGCTAATTGTGCTAAACGACTCTGATTTGTTCATGACCTACATTCTTTCCAATTTTAAGTAGTGCGAGAGCAGAAATCCTACAATGCTTTTTAGTTTTTGCGATGTTAATGGTATTCTTTGGTGATTCTTTGGCTAAGTGTCTCATCTTTCACTGGACACTGGTAGTCAAATATGAGGTTGATTCAATATTTTCCTAATTTTTTTTACAAATATGCAATTATGTAAAAACCACCCTTAAAGGGTAAAGTAGCAATTTCACCATATTCAAAAGCATAATGAAGCACTTTATCACTAGATAAGCGAGACTTGATGTTGAAGGAACTTGAAATTAAATCTCTTAAGATATTGCAGGTCTCAGAATCGGCACTAAGTGTGTTCATTGATAGATTCTCATGAACTTTGGAACCTGTATGTATTTTGACGAGAGAAACTGAATATGGCATTAATTTTTTTAATAGATGTGAGAAAAAATGCGTATAACTTAGAGTACCTAATTTTAGTCTATTTAAACTTATGAATGTTTATATTTAATGTTTTTAATAAATGTTTTTACTCCTGATACTTCATGCAGTTACCATATTGATGTAAAACTTAAGTTCAGTTGCCTCATTTAATCATACTCAGAGCATTTTATCACATTCATACCACATCACTTGAATGTATGAGAAAAGTTGCTGGCAGCAAATTTCAATAAAGTGATTTTATTCAACTTCAAAACCATTTGTATCATCTTGAAGACGCCTTTTTTTCAGTACTTAATGTGTTTAATTATACTAGTTTTACATCTACTCAACATATCTTCCACACAATTTCCACAAATTTTTGGAACAAGTGAAGTATTTAATTGAAGTTGTGTGCGTTGCGGTCAGGAAAATTTTCTAGTTCTTTCAACACAAAACTTGCCACCATTCAAATAAATTTATGTCAAACATTGAGACTCTACATGGATTCTAAAATTAGAGGCTGTAAAGATTCCAAAAATGTAAAAATTCTGTTTCTACTGACATCAGCGATATCGCCCCAATATTGTTTTCATACTTTATACCTTATATCACCTATAAAGGTAGAGGTTCAATGCCTTGTATCATATTTATGTCATTCATCTTTTATTGTTTCACATCGCATTTAGTATCTTCCTTATTTTTCTCATTTTCTTATCATTCATCATTACAGTCTTATCATTCTTGTTCATTATATTTATTTCATTCATTCATTTTTTGTCTCTTGTCAGTTTCTCCTGAATTCCCTTAACTTTCGTTTAGAGGTTGGTTCTCTCTGTGCCTGTTCTCCTATTTTCCATGTATGCCAAGATTCAGCCTTTTCATCTTTTTACTGACCTACATTGATGAAAGTTAATTGTGCTTTTCAGGGATGTCAAACTGTACTGCACTGTGCCATCTCAGAAGATCCGAATCTTGAATCTGGTTTAATGTATCGAGACTGTGAAGTGTACAAATCTCGACATCAGTTCTCTCCAGAAATTGCGGAAAAATTGTGGGAATATTCAGCAAAAGCTGTTTCGCTTTAAGCTCTTGCTATTTCAGCTTTCCTAAACTGCACTGTCTTTTGTCATTTCGTTTGTCCCTTCATTGTCTTCTGATGATTCATCTTGTGAGGTTTAAAATACTACTGGCCTCATTTTTAAGGAAACTTCCTCCAAGTTTACTCTAAATGAAGAATGCTTCTAACCAGAGGCTGCATAAATGTTGACAAAGCTTATTTTGAAATGTCATGATTCTATTGTGGCCTTTAAAGTTTCCAAAGTTTTTCTATTTAAGTCCATCCCTCTTTTATGGAATCAATCTTAATTACACTTAAAAATTATCATTGATGTAAACTAGTACCAAGCTCTATGTAAATATCTGCCCGTGGTTTTTTTGTAATAACTTGATGATTTTAAACAAACATGACTTATCAGCCCCTATTAAAGGGGACATCAACCTATAAAACAAATTGAACCACTTTGAAAGCTTTAAGAATGCAACAAGATTATTTTTAATGAAAGCTCTTGGAGACAGCTCCACAGAAGCCAAAATGTAATACTAAATGATTCAGCATTATCATTATTTGATTTATGATGTTTTTTACAACCTCTAAAATTGGATGATCCCTGAAAAACATATTTTTCTAATGCCACTGTAAAGGAAAGCAGATCTGAAAGCGAATTTTTGGTATTTTTGCACATGTTTGCTCATGAATGTGTGGGGCAGCCATTAGGGAGCATTTGATATGACGGACATTGTGCTGCACACTGTTATCATTAGGAGGAATTCGATTTCTTTAGTCTATCTCGTTTCCTTCGCTGGCAAGGAAACGAGAGCTCTCCCAAAGTAACACAGTTAGTGTTACATCATTTCTATTAAATACTGTGAGTAAAATTGCAGAAAAATTCTCTTATTAGCCTGGTTTTTCTTCAAAATGACACGCAATAAGTTCAATTTTTCAACCTTCTTTTAGGAGGTTGTAAAGAACATCACATCAAATAATAAAAATGTATCCTGTGCTTTACCCTTGGGTTTTATATACAGGGCTCTTTACCACCATCTTCTGTTTTTTGGAACTTCATAATTGGCATTGCTAAATTTTCCAGAATTGTATTTTATGTGCGTACCTACAATCAAGTGCTGATACTTATCCACCCCTCGAGTACTGCTGTTCTGTGATGAAAATATGTTGAAATGTATTCAGAGAAATTTTGCAACTGCCGTTACAAAAATTAAAATGTCAGCACCATGGGTTTGTCTACAGATAAAGAGATTTCAATTGAAAAATTCTAAGTTCTTTGGTTAGGCACTCTTTGAAACGGAAGGTGAAGCAAAACTCGGTACCTTAATGATAATACTATCGACTCTGATTATCTTATGTTGTCACATGCTCGCCCACCCCTCTGCAAAAATACCTCTGGTTTGACTGGGAATGCTCATGAAAGAGTTTTTACTTTTGCCATTTGGACGTATTTATGCTAAAAGGAACTATGTTGCGTGCAAACTCTATGCTTATAGTTCCTCTTAGCATAAATACGTCCATTTCTTACTCTTTGTTGATCAGGACATGGCACCAACACCAATTTTTGAGTTGATTTCTCCTTTAATAATTATGTATACTTACTTAATTTTAAAATAAAAATAGTCATGGCTACTTCATAAAATCAGAGTAAAAAGTAACTAAAGAACGAAATGTGTTAATCTTTGTTATCATTTTTCACTCATTTGTCAAGAATGCATTAATGTGATCTGGATCTCTTATTTCATGAAGATGCTATAATTAGTTCAGTGCCTCGTAGTTTTTTATCTCAGATCTGCAGATAGAGTTTAAAGAAACTATCCCAATTTTATATTATCTTAGGTGCCATTGGATTTTCTACAAGTTAGTTGTTCTTTTCAATCCCATGAATCAAACAAGGAAGGCTGAGAATTTTTAGTTCAAGATCATAAAATTTTAAAATTAAAAAGAATAAGTACGTAAAAAAAGTTGTCTCATAAAATGAAGAGGGAATTTAACTGTCACTCATATATTGACAAAGTTAAAAATTTGGATTTTTTAAAGATAATTCAAGCTCCAATCTGAGTTATTAGTATATTGATTTTAAGAGATTTCTGTCCTGAGTAAATTAATCTTGTATCAGTAAAGATCCCCTCATTCGTAAGAACTAGGTGAATCACTTTCCCAATTCATCAGTTTTGTAGATGCATTTGCCACAAATGAGAATTTACAAATTGTTTTTTCTTCTTCAGAATAATTAAAGTCTCATTTAGAAATCAAAACACTGAAACTACTGAGCATTGATATTCTTACCCTCCCCCAGGAGGCATTGTATCATGATAGTGTTGACTAAGCTGTAAAGACATGAAGAAGCCAGTAAACTTACTCCTTGCTATGAAGCACAGTTACTTTTAGCTTATTTTTTAGGTCTTGTAATAGAGTTTTTTCTTTAGCTGAAAAGTGTTAACTAGTCAAGTCAAAATAGTATAGCAGGCCCACTCATTAGTTCCCAAAATACAACATCATTTTATAGAGTCGTTTTCGTCCCTTCTTTGGATGTTGTTTATCTAAGTACATTTTGAATGTTCTGTATTTTCTCTCTCCACCGAGTTATTTCTGCAAAGAAGGATTTAGTGCTTCTGTACGCCATGTAGGTATGTGAGGATTCAATGCACCCTGTAGACAACCTTAAGTCTGGTTCAAAGTCAATCAATTTAATTCAGTCTATTAGTGTATTCATTTCTTTTCGATTTTCGAATGTAGATTTTTTGACAGAGAAGCATGGGTATAGGTAAAATTTTCTGTTGATATTCCTCTGGAAATATGTTCTCTCATTGATCAGTGGAAGCCAAATGGTAAACATCCGTCACTGTAATCAGATCTAAAACAAGGATAAGATAAGCTTTGAATTTGATCTCGTAGGAATGAGTGTAACAGATTTATTGAGTTTATAACCAGAGAGCCTGTCAATGGTAGTAGTCATTGATAACCTAACTTTAAATGACATCACACCCAGTAGAAATCCTCATAAAGTAGTAAGCAAATTTAGGTGAAATCATACGTAAGTGAAGAAATAAAATTCAAGGCATCTAATACCATCAAGTGTATCCTATAACAAATAATTAAATTGCTTTCAACTATTAAAATTAATGCGTCTTGTATACTGAGGTATGGTTTGTGAAAAGAGATTTTGTGATGAAAGCGGTACCTAATGTGCACTATTTGTGTGATTTGTTATTTTATTGTGAACTGGAAAAGCCAATACGTAAGTAAGTAGGGTCCATCTTGTCTTTTAAAGAGCTACTCTTGTCCCACAGTTTTATATTATAATTTCTTTGTTGTGAATTATTCAATTTAAGTTCTAGATCAATAAATTTGTGAAAACTTTTCTGAAATTTTAGACGCCTTCAATCCTTTGGCATTCTGCTCCCTTCTTTACAATTTGTGATGTGGCATGGCAAAATCATCTTTAGCTTCCCACAAAATCATCTTTAGCTTCCCAAAGTTCATTTAAATAATTTTTATCAACTCAGTTTTCTCATTCTGGAAACCAAGCTAAGCTGATTGCGGAGTATTCGACTTGTCTTGAGCAAAATTTACTCAAATCACCCACAGATTTTATGTAAATGAGAGGATGAGGGATCAGCAGCCATTTGAGCAGGAGACCACTGAACAAGCAACTTTTAACATCCCATTAAAAGTTTTTTCAGCTGAAGTGATTCAGATAAGAGACTTAAAATTATAGAAATATTTGTAGAAAGAACGACTGTGACCCAAGTAGCACAGTGCAACGAAAATATTGAAGTAATTTTGTAGGATAAAGCAATAAAATCGCAAGTTTTTACCATGAAATTGCAATACTTTTACATTATTTGGTCACTATAAATGCCGATTTTAAGCAGTCAATAAAATGCGTTCCACTAGTGAGGAAGCAGGTAGGCAATTTGGGACGCAAGAACAGTTGCATTTGATTTAAATTTTATTGCAATAAATTTCCATGAGGGAAGCTCTTTCCTAGTAGCCCATGCAGATGAAACTCCTTGAATTTGTAACCGGGCAAAAATTAAAAAGAAAAAAAAATTAGAAAACTATATTTACAGTATTCCCTTTTTCCGTCAATATGACGGAGTCTGGGCATGTAAGCATCTTAAGTTTGTAGGTTTCAAATTCCAGTCATAGTAGGACGGATAAGCATAACATAATATGTGCATTTCTGGAAGAAAGCATGTTCTTAACTTTCAGGATATCATCTTCACCTAGAAGGTTCGAGTCGGTGTCTTTTCCGGTCTTTTCAGCCTTTGATCGCTCTGAAAATTTAAATTCCCGCGAGAGTCTCCCCTCCATGCAGGGGCACCAACTCAAGCTATCAGTATTGCTTGTTTCATACCGTTACCTCTTTAGGGACTTTCGAAATTGGAAGTTGGTACAGAACTGTACACATTTTGTTTAACTTGCCGTAATGGCTGACCTTTTGCTTCGTTTTTCTCTGTCTATTGGATAAAGAGGGCGAATAGTTCAAAGCATGATTAGAATTTAAGGTTACTCCCTACTGTGTCGAAGTTTTTACTGAAAGTACGAAAATTGCTATCATTTGAAATTAATTTCTTAATTTAAATGTATCCGGGACATCTCTAGGCATTATTTGTGTCGCCTTCAGTGAGAATTTCAATCAGAGGCTAGTGGTCCAGGAGGACATGGTTTTTGTTTATTTCCCCTAGTTTCAATTCCTAATCAATTGGTTTATCTGTTATTGTTGTGTTGAAGAAGCAGTTAAGTGCACTGAATTGATGCTGCAAAAGCTAACGAAGAAGCTATAATGTTCCAGACATTTTGTCTACTTCATTGAAGCCTTAGCGAGCAAGGTACACCAAAGTAGTCTGTCTGTATTTTGTAATCACTTTTTAAGATGTTGAACTCCCAGCTCTTATCATTCATTTGCAATGCTTTCAAGCTTAAGCATTCGCATGACTCTTTTTTATCGCCGTTGAATTGCTCCTCCCGCACTCTTTCCGACAGTTCGTCTTTTGAAGTTTATCGTTCGGTTTTTAATTTCATCAGTAGGCAGAACCATTCCATGCAGTATTTACCATCTAAGAACTTCTATGATCGTAATTAAGTTCTCTAACAGTGTCAACTCATGATCATCTTTCCTTTCTCCCTCTGGAACTCATAACTTACTTTCCACTGTAGGCATACTTTTATTTTCGCATGAGAGGTTATGTTGCTAGATGCTATCAGTGGTGTGTTATCATAGGGATTCTCCGTAGTATCAAATTGGATCCAAAAAATAACATTGGCATAACCTCTTTCAATGCTACCAATCCGAAAAAGCGATATATATCGCTTTACTGTGACGTGGCACTATTAGCGTCTATCCTACACTGATGTTTTCTTGAACTAATGTTCACCCAGTGTTGCTGTCAGAAGCTTTCCAAATCACTCATACTCACATTTAGAACTACGCATCTTGGGTCTCATGCAGGCATTCTAAGAGCTCTTGCCAAATTTAACCTGAAATCATCAAAACAAGGGGTAGAATGTAATTAAAAGTGTGCATAATTGCATCTTGCACCTAACGGCATCACCCAATTTGCAAAATTAACCAAGAAATGAGCACTCAACTGCACAGAAATGCTTTATCTTGCACTGAACAGTAACTATCAATCCACCAATACCCACTTCATTGGGTGTTAGAGTCAACGTTTAATAAATTTATCCACTTTTAGACTGTCATAAGATCGTCTGACATCATTTTAGTACCGAAAGTAAATGCAAGAATCAAGATAGTAGATCTCCTGTCACAGTTTAAAATTGTGTGAACTTGTTTCAACTCTATTTTAAGATGCAGTTGGTCAGCCACATTATGTCTGCCTCCTTGCGGTGTAGTGGTCGTAGCGCTATTCCTTCAAGCAAGAAGTCCTTTGTTCAATTCCTGGCCAGATTACCTGAGTGTAATGGTTTTAGGAAATTGCCAACTGGGGCTGGATGTGAAGGGTTCTGTTCTATCCGAACCACAGAGGATCGTGACGAAACGCCTCATTTTTTTATTCCGGCCCATCCCATGGGTGAGATCCAGCCCATTCCTTACGATCCAACCGAAAGATAGGATTAGGCAAAAAAACTTCAACAAATGTATAACTACCATGATGGCCACCCTTTGAATATTTTTCCCCCGTGGAACGCTGCGGAACTGGTCTGAAATGTAGAAGATCCTGATCCATCGCATTCCAAGGATTTGAAAAAAAGCCCTTAAGAGAACTGCAGATTTAACAAAATTGACAACATCTGAGAACCATTTGAAGAATTGGTAAAAAAAAAAGATCATTGGCAAAAATAGTGAAGGAATCTGTCTTACCTCTATTTATGTAGGAATACACAGGGTAAACTAAGCAAAACTTTCCTTACTCCATGTATTTATTTGTACTGAATAGTATCTTGTTACGTACTTGCAAAACAAGATTGTTTGAATCTCTCATATTACTTATTGTGATGAATTCACTGCCGCAGCTGATCACTAATTTGCTACTAAATCTACCGGTGGTATCATCACAGGTTATGATGTTGGTACTGACAGATTAGTCTTAAAATACAGTTAATCAGTGTTACTGCTGACCATACAAACAGAACTTCTTTACCAGAATCAATTAATTTAACCACTCGCTGAAGAATTAGTGACTCCTTATTAGAATCACCTGACATCACTTTACTGAAACACGGATACCTCCCATATTTGACTAAGTATTCTACTTTTTTATTTATTTTTTACAGAAAAGATAAGGAATCCCTCCAGGAATTCTTGGGTACTTGATCCTCAAATCAACATCATAATAATTTATCAAACATTGATTGTTTCATCATGCGCAACAAGGCAAATGTAAAACAAGTTGTCCTACAGTTTTTATTGGATCCCTCCATTTAATATTACCTCTCATTTTTGTTGCAGAATTTTTTGGATGACTGAGAGCTACGAAATTGGCAAATCTAATTTTGTTACGAACCAAACTGACTCATGTAAGTCTTAACACTCTAAATTTGTTACATAACTAAGTTATTCTTGTTGCAAATAAACAAGAATATCATGTTTTAATCAACAGACAAGCAGAAAACCGATTGCTCCTCTAATAAATGAAATTAAAAAATATGAAAAATTAAGTATATAGGGGTGAAGGGGGGGGGGCAGAGTCTTTCAGGCCTCCATATCTTTACATTCCTGTCTTTCCACTGAATTTCCCACCAATTTCAAAAGTGACAACTATTTTCTTTTGTCTTTTTAGCTTGTATTTTAACATGCTTTGAAGTGTCTAAGCCCATATTGAGTTCAGTGCACACCACACCTTCTAAATGGTTTAATGATATGTGTTCAAAAGACTGCATAAGTGCTGTATCTGCTTAATAGAACTATTTTATTCAATTATTGCATGATACGCATTCATTTTTGGTGTTTATAGGATATCACTATAACATGGTTGAACTAATTAATTACATCAAATGAAAAAGCAAAAGGGAGAAAGGTTTAAAGAAAAATAGAAAAGTTTTTGGAGATTTAGCCAATTTGCACTTCAATTCATTGTACAATCGAAATTCTCATTACCTAAGGGAAAAGCTCTTTCAAGTACAAGTTTTCCTCAATGAGAAAAGAGCTGCTCAGTGCAGCACTATTCATAACCAGTCAGCGAGGCAACTGCAGGTACATTTCAGCGGGGCGATTATTGAAATGACATACAGTCGATATCATTTCAATAATCGTCTTGCAGGTCTTATTGGACCTATCATTAGCGCAGCGCAGCCTCTTGACTTTTCTGCTTCCAAGCTTTGAGAGGTTGTGAAAACCAAGCAGAGTTTTGAGCAACTTAAAATACTAAGTACTTAGCTTTTAATATAACTTTTGATAGTGATCGTAGTTTTTATCGTGATACGTATCTATTGGGACCAATTGATAATGATTTCTTTCATTTTTTTACTTTCAGGTTTACACAAACAGAGCAAATAGGTGGATACCGTTCTACTTGTGTCAATGGCGTCCAGATAAAAGAGGACACAATGTTCGATCCAAGCATGCAACAACAGCAACAGTCACAGCAACAGCAAGTGCAACAACAACAGCAACAACAGCAAGTGCAACAGCAAGTTCAACAGCAACAAGTCCAGCAAGTACAGCAACAACAGCAACAAGTTCAACAGCAGCAAGTCCAGCAACAGCAACAACAGCAGCAGCAGCAACAAGCTCAATCACAAGCGCAGCAACCACAGCAGCAGCCGACTCTCTATGCTGTGGAAAAAAAAGATGCTGATGGAAAAACTACTATCACTGAATTTCCATTTTGTTACAATGTTAATATGCTACAGAAAGTTCATACACAGCCGAATACAGCAACAACTGGCACGGCCACAATTGATGACAAAGGTTGCTATCGTTTTGAAGTAGCAGCTCAACCATTCGGCTATAATTACACACTGGTGAATCAGATGTCTCTTGCTGCAGCCGCATCAACAGCGAGTTTTAAATGTGATGTTTGTGGTTTGCTCTTTGCACACATAACATTATTAAACCATCACAAGCGAATTCACCAAAATAATGTTCAAACAAACACAGCAACAACGCAACAGCCACAACAGCAACAGCTGCAACAACAGCAGCAGCAACAACAACAGCAACAACAGCAGCAACAACAACAACAACAACAACCACCACCACCACCACAACAGCAGCAAACAGAACGGACGTTCAATTGTGACTTATGTGGCGCTCATTTTGGTCAGCTCTCTGACTTAAAGTCCCATAAAACAAACCATCACAAACTAAAATGTTGTAACACATGTGGTGTGGAAGTTCAATATGAGTATGCCAAGGGCAAGAAGGCGAAATTTCTGAAATGTGAAAATTGCATAGCCAACACCCAAACAGCAAATGCTTTTGTTCAGGCAACTGCAACACATCAAGACTCAGGTACTGAGGCAACTCTAAATGCTGTAACGCTTCACACTACTTCCCTGAACACTACACTGGGTACAAGCACGCTTAGTATTCAGCAGACTCCAATTATGAAAGGAAATTATCCTGTCAAAAGACGAGGGGTGGCAACTGTCACCAAGTGCCATAAGTGCAATGGTTCTGGCATCATATTTTTAGGAGGTAATAGAACTAATGTAGAAAAACCGTTTCATTGCAATGTTTGTGATGGTACGTTTTCCAGGTATTCTTCTTTATGGAGTCATAAAAGACTCCACTCTGGTGACAAACCCTTCAAGTGTGATCTTTGTGGCTTAGCTTTTGCCAAAGCTGCTTATTTAAAAAATCATGGTCGTGTTCACAGCGGGGAAAAACCATTCAAGTGTCAGGTATGTGGAATGCAGTTTTCGCAATCGCCTCATTTGAAGAATCATGAAAGAATTCACAGTGGCGAACGTCCATATCAATGTGAAGTCTGTGAAAAGACATTTGCAAGACATTCAACTCTCTGGAACCACAGACGGATACACACTGGTGAAAAACCATACAGGTGTGAAATCTGTGGCTCGGCCTTTAACCAGGCAACTCATCTAAAGAATCACGCCAAAGTTCACACAGGAGAGAAACCCTATCGCTGTGATATCTGCGATGTTGGTTTCTCAGATCGGTTTGCTTTAAAAAGACATCGAGGCATTCATGAAAAGTATGGTCGTTTAAATGCCAATAACCAGCAGCAGCCTGGAGTCCAACAGACTGCCCAACCCACTCAACCCCCTACTCAGCAAGCACAACCAGTGCAGCAAGCTCAGTCAGCGCAACCACCTCAACCTACCCCACAAGTCCAGACCGTCACTGTTCAGGCTGCACAGCCCACCGGGATGGAAGAGCTGTATAAATGTGAAGTTGGTACCACTATAGCGTTTCCAGGTTGTTCTCGGCCACAAGACGGTAAACAATAAAGTAAAAACTCTAGAACATTAAATTTTCTTGCTTAGGCCATGCAAGATGCATTACAGGAGTGCCACTTTTTTTTTTTTTTTTATTAAAGGTCGTTTCCTTACAGAGGTTTGTTTAACCTAAAACTGTGAATGGAATGCTGTGGACTTCTTGGTTATTCTTCAACCTCTCCAATTTTTTCAATATTTTTATTCCCTCTAGATTTGTGGGGTATCATGAAAGAGGAAAAAAGCCTATGAAGTGCTATACATTCTTAGTCATGATTACCAAAATTTCCTTCATTTTAGGGCCTTTTTTTAGGCTAAAGGAACTCTAGATTTAATTGGCACTCTATTGAATAAAGAGTTCAAGAAGAAAAGCGAAAGGCACTTAAGTTGCTCTTAAGAGAATAGTGGAACTGTCGAGGAAAACTCAGTCTATTTGGAATTTCTTATAATCTGTTCACAAGTATACTCCTTTAGAAAATAATATCGGACACTCCAGTACTTCTGAAAAGCTAGAGTGGAAAAATTATGATAAAAAAGGAAATGAACCTTTTTGAAAAGACTGATCCTAATTTAATGTTTGAATGATAAAATATCCTTAATCGTTCCTCTCTGTATTGGTATCATCATAAATGTTATTACCCAGTACCATTTAACCATGAATATTCCCTCAGAATATAAATTTACGCATGCCATGCCTGGAGGAACTTTTTTATAATTTTCCTCACCTCTTAAAAACAAGAACGCAAACATCACATTGAGATAAAATAATAACTATGGTGCGTTAGCATTGGGGATGTCAAAAATGTCTCTGGTGATCTCTAGATGCTGGCTTGATCAAACCTCCCCCCTCCATCTGCAGCAGCCTGATTGTTGAAATTTTGTGTTTGTCGGGACGACATAGATGACATAAGTTAACAGGCGGAGCGAGATTGGTCGGCTATATCTTATCGCTGCTTTGTCGTACCTTTGTCAGGTGGAATGGACTACATACTGTCGGAAACTTAAGAGGCACCGTTAGCTTGTTGTGAGTTCAACCCGACATAGGCACGACAAAGCAGCGATAAAACATAGTCGACCAATGACGCTCCGCCTTTTAACCCATGTCATCCATGTTGTCCTGACAAACAAAATATTTCAACAATCAGGCTGCAGTTATGTTCAGATTCCTAAGATGCAAAGTTTACTGCTGAAGCAGTTAAGTCAGCATTTAAGTACCACCAAACAAAGTTTTGATATCCAGGATGCCATCCTAGTATTTTATTTTTGTCAATGTGCAGGTATTCATGGACTATCTATTTTGAATAAGTGCCCATCTAATTTTATGAATTGGTTTTAAATACCTTTTCCTAGATTCTCCTATTTTTTGGTGATTTCTCGATCATCCCGGAATGATTTAATATAATCTCCAACTACCTCAATTCTAAATAAAGTTAAAAGAATCTACCCCTAGAGAAAAGTGTAGGCAATATTGATTGTTCACTTTTGGCATCACAGATCACATGTACAGTGTATGTAAATAAATGAATTTTATCATTCATATCGAATCGCAACGTTACTTGACTGGATCAATTTTTTGCTGTATGTGTGCATAAATACTCAAAAGTAGTGTATCCAAATGATAAGTTGATTTCTAGAATAAATCCCCTTATATAATCTTCGTTCATCTGTGAGAGTAAACTTTCAAAATAATAAGCGACTATTATTTGTCTTTCAGTGCATTATTTTTAATTAATTTGTATTATGTTTTTTGAATAAATTTGAACCGTAGTCAACTTCAAAAAGAATTGCATTTGTAAAAATTATTTTCTTGTTTAATGTAATTGATTTTTAAAATCAGCCTGCTATGTGCTATTCAAGCATTTTTCACTGTAAATAACTTGCGTTACATTATGAAAATTAGTTTAATGATCATGCATTTTCCTGATGAATCATAGGCCCTGCGGGTACTTATTTTAAACAAATTGTTAAAGATCAAAATAACACTGCTAGTTTCAATTTGTGAATTGAAATCGAAATAGAACCTTATGAGTCCCAGAATAAATATAGATTTTTAAAATCAATAATTTTTGGTCATTTCTTTACCTGTGAGACCTTACAACTTTCAGTGCAGTATGCATATTATTCAATAATAAATTTCTGCATTGGATTACTAAATAGCCATTTAAAAAAAATGTTATGAGAGTTTTCTTCAAACTTGGTAGATATGAAACTACAGCTGAGATAAATTGAAGAAATTGCAAGGTTTCGAAAAATTTGATTTTCCAATTTTTATTACTTTTCAATGTTTGCCAACCGGGAGTAGAATACTTCTGAATGGATCAAATTGAAATTTGGCAAGAAAATTAATTAGTTTCAATCAATGAGGTGATTTTTTGGAGGCAGCTGTTTCTAAAATAATTATCAGAGCTATGATAATTTAAAAATGTGAAAAAAGACTTGGTTTTCCGCTTTCTACTGCTTATTCATGTTTGCTCACCTGCAGCAAGAAGACTACTCGAAGGATCAAGCTAGATATCAGTTGTGGTGATACTCAAGGTTTAAGGGAAGTGTCTTATTTGTGACAGATGTTTCTGAATGAGATATCAACGAAGATATGACACACTGTTAAATTATAGAATGAGGCAGATGTCGTTGTTTTCAATTTTTATTTTCTCCTTACTTAAAGTGCAAAAATCGTGTAGGGGTTAAAATTTAGTAAGGTAATTGTCAATGTTCTTAAGATATAAGCATACGTGGAAAAAAGATAATGGGCGACTAGAGAAGGTCTGAAGAAGAAAAAAACGTTTCAAGTTTCCTTTTGAAAATTCCACATAAGAAGCGATTCACACAACAAAAATTAATTCCTGAGCAAGTTATTCACAAGTATTTTTAACACGGATCAGATGGAAGTTAGATCATACAAATAAAGCCATTTATATTTTTGCCATAAAACCAATGTTAATTGTGAAGATTTACATCTTGCCTAGGAGTTGATTCTTAGATTTCTCGTTTTTTCATTTATTTTCCTCCTGAAAATTTGGAGAGGAAACATGTCTAGTGGTGCTTTAATTCATACCCTGTTTAGTGGCCCATTAGCGTCACCAAGTTAAAAATGTGTAAGATAACATGTCCCAAAAAAAACAGTGTCATTTTGAGTAAATGCCATGTTATTTCCCCAAGGTTTTATTCCATGAAATTTCTAAAATATTTTAGAAAAGAAGATATTAGGTAAAGACTTTAAGCAATTTTATTGGAAATATCTTGCACACAAAAAAGTGAAAAATACTGATAAAACAAAGAATTATAAAAATATTTACCAGCTACAAAAAACTGTAACACCTACTGGTGGCCCAGCTTCATAAAGCCGATTTTCTTCCATAAAAGGAAATGGAATACGTGCGATGACCTGCGACTGCAACAGTACATTTGATGCAATTTATGTATTTGTAATCAAGAGGACTTTGATTCATTTCTGGTCTTGTCTTTTCCTCGCTGTGACAACTACAGGCAATTCAGCTGCCTGATTAGTTACGATAAAGTAAAATTCATTTTTAATATGAGTTACAATGAACTGATAGGTTGAGAAAATCATAAACCCAATTTGAAACACACTTAAAAAAGAGAAAGAAATAAAAGCAAACCAGCAATAATCACATTAAAAACGGTCATTTACAGTTCTAGGACCTATCTGTGCAATCTTGAATAAACTTCAAAGGGTTAAGAAATACCCTAGTGATAATAGAGGATCCAAAATCCAAATTAAGATACTGACTGCACTAAAAATAATGACATTGATTGCAAAACTTACTTGAGAAATTAATTACAATGATGATTCATTTTGAGAGCAATTTTGAGAGTAAGTTGGACTGCATTTTGCAATATGGAACTATAAATTCTGGCTCATCTAAAAAACACTTTTGTGCGTAGGGAAACTAATGGCACATACGTTGTTTTTAAACCAGGCTGGAATTTATAGTTCCTAATTGCAAAATGTAGTCCAGTTTACACTGCTAGGTGGAGAGTTATGTTACGAGGAAGGACCCAAAAAAAACCGGAATTTTGCTGTAACTTGGCAACGATGGAAAATATTCGGCTCCACTGCTAGGAGGTGTAACTAGAAGCTATGAAGAGTCACTAGGCCAAATTTCAACGCCGTAGCACATTTTCTTTTCCCTTGGCAAGACTTGGTTTAAGGGGTTGTCTGGCGAGTTCGTCGTTTTTAAAGATGGGTCGATTTCAGTAACAACACTTAGTGCTCAAGTTTTTCTCTCTTGCTCGATAAAAACACGACTTCCTCTGTTAACCTTTTAAAGTGCTGCTTCTAAAGGACAGGCCTCGTCAAAAACTTCAGTGTAAGTACGGTTTTTCCCTTTAAAATGGTGCTGTATCGCCCGAAACCCCTGTATGGCTCTAAACCGCCATCGCCATTGAATAGAACCAATGCAAATAATGGGAAAAATTGCACTTTTGTAAACAAGGGTGGTTACAGATCATTAAATTAACTACCGATATCACTTGAATGTAATACAGAAACATTCAAAACATTACTGTGAAACATTTGGGCCTAAAACGCGTTGTTGCCGAATTGATCCCCCATGCAGCGTTCTAGCCGGTGACTGCCACTGGGCGTCCAGCCAAAATTCGAACAATAAATCACACTCTAAAACGAAGAAAAACATTTATTCACTTATGTGATGAGTGAAACATGTTCCTTGCAAGATTCACTCCAAAAATTGACAGAGTTAGCCGCGTATTGCCTGTGAAAATCACACATCTTCAGAAACGACGAACTCGCCAGACAACCCCTTAAACAAAGTCTCGCCAAAATAAAAGAAAATAAGCTACGACGTTGAAATTTGGCCTAGTGACTCTTCATAGCTTCTAGTTACACCCTTTAGTGGTAGTACCCGGATATTTTCTACCGTTGCCAAGTTACAGCAAAATTCCGGTTTTTTGGGTTCTTCCTCGTATAACAGACAGCATCCCACTGTACATGGGGTGTACCCAAGTACCAGGACTGACTTAGGAACATGGAAAAGAATGCAAATAGTAGGTTGTTTATTTTTGCTTTACTAAAGCTCAATTCCTATTAATTGACATCAAGTTGAACTCGTTTAGTAAACAATTTGGAAACTTTTGATAGATTTAAACAGAAAAAATGAGACCTTCTACTGATTTTTTTCATCAATATTTTAAGAACTTAACGTTCGTTCTTGCTGTCCTCGAACACAGGTAAATCTCTATCCTTTTTTGAGATATCGACTGTCAAATTTAATGCTTTTTTGAGTCCCCCATTTCACTGAACTAACATCATCTTCCTGAATCCTTCAAGTGGAATGATAAAAAAACTGCAGTACAGTAAAAACATTGCTCATGGAGCACGCTTTGCATTTCATTTCGAGTTTTTGTCGGTGCCATTTTTAGAATGTGCACACAAATTTGGGTAAAAACTCAGTGATCACTCCTACACTGCTTGAAAAAAAAAAAAACACTGTGAAAATTCCGCTGAACGGGAAAATATTGCATACGAATCTGTTGCAGAGTTTTGTCCTACATTACTAAAAAATTCAGCCCGTAGAGTTTCCAAGCAAAATTCTGAGAGATCGTCTTTGGAGGAGTAAATACATCTTAGTTATTTTCATTTCGATTACAAATTATCATAAAACGGATAATTTTCGACCAAAAGAGCTCAACTTGAGGTCTATCAAAAGGAAAAATGCTATTCTTTTGAATGCAACTACAAGCAACTCAACAGCTGCATTTGTTTCTAAGTTATAGCACCAGTCCCATTACTTTAAGGACGCCCCTTGTTCTTTTAAACAGTCTTTAAAGTAAGAGCATTCACACACTTTAATTGCATCTCAGTGTTAGACTATGAAAAACAATAAATCAATTCTGGATTATTGATCACATTATGATGTTGTTAAAATTGATGCACATTTTCAAACGCTGATGGGAAATATTTTCCTATTTAGATTGGATGCTCACCAAGAAATTATGACTTAACTTCAAGTTATTTTCTGGTTGAGTTGACCTTTTTTATAAAGAGGCTCATAAATAAAAGAAGGAATACTTCCTTCAATAAATAAATAGATAAATTATTATATAAAATCAACAAAAGAAAAAAAACAAATGCAAAAGCAAAGAAAACAAAAATATAAAATTTTTAAATTGATTTAACTTTCTGTAAACACAATAAATTACTCAATGTTTTTCCTGGTACTTAATTTTTCCAATCTATTATTTTTACAATTAAAGTTTTCCCAAATTATTTCAAAGTGATGTTCATTCAAAGTAACGAAACTTACAAAACTTTTGACCGACAGTCTGGCAGTTAATTTAAGCTCCACAAGGTCAAATGATACATCGAAGATGAGTATTGAGTCAAGATTAGCTTTAGCTTTCAAGGCAAACTCAATAATCCCATTGGATTTCTTCCGCTTTAAATTTGATGTAAAAATTTTCAATAATTGATTCAGGACTCATCTTTAATTCATTATTTCATAGATTCGCCTTATAAGTTTAATGAGGGTGTGATAGGCTGGCTTAAGTATTTAATTAATGAACTTTGGCAAGTTCTCTAGATTATTATACGTAACATGTTTCTGTCATCATTTTTTGTCTTTGTGACTTAGGAACATATTCCGGCAATGTTTGATAGAAGAACTCTGTTTTGGCATGTTTAGATACATAATGCTCAGCACCTTGTCAGCAGTTTATATTTGTCTGAAAGCTTCGTGAAAGCTTTATAGACTTCACAGATTTGAAGACTATCACCATATTGTACAGGATAATGTGTAAAAGCAACTTTCAAAAAAATTTGAGAACTTTCAACCTGCACAGTTGTCATCACTCCTGAAGGAAGGATTCTCTCTGTACTCAACCAACTTGAGAACCAGCTTCTTCACATCGACTTGTAAATTATGTTGTTTACATAAGCGATCCAAGCAATCACTCAATTTTTTCTCCTTCAGAAACTGCACATACCTGCAGGCTGTAAAGGAAAAAAATGTTTATGGAGTTAGAAGTACAAGGAGAGGAATTAGGTGAACTGAAATTGCTTTGAGCGAAACAAAAGGAAAACTACAAATAAATTTCTGAGTGTCTGACCAAGAAAAAGCATTTTTGACCTCTAAGATTTCGGGTTGTTCATTAGATGTTGTTAGTGTTAAAGACAGATAGTAAATCAAATCAGGCATTGTGTTAACTGATATGTCGGATAATCAATTGTTTCCTCTTAGATTGAAATAGGGTTTTTCAAAATTTTGTCTGATTAAAATATAATATGCGAAAATGGATACAAATTCTCCATTAAATGCTAAATTATTTCATGGTGGTTTCAAAGATTTTTGGTGCTAAAATGAACAATTACATTAAAATTACTGACTATTTGATACGAAGCATGGCATTTAAAAATTGGACTGTAAAAATTAGTGTGGAAAATTTTGAACATTTTTTAGAACGCCCTTTCAAAATCAAGCACGATTTTGTAGGTCTTCATTTGACAAACTGCTTGGACGTTGCCTTAAATATGTACATTTTGATAGGTGGAGGAGAGAGGGAGTGAATAAAACTTGATTTCCGAATTTTGCCATCCAGTAATAGAGAGAAGTTGTCTTTGGCATGTAAAAAAAGTGTGTCAATGGATGAATGAGAGAAAAATTTCTCTAGGATTCACTTTAGAGAACAGTCTAAAAAGCAGAGGATTGGAAAACAAAATTGAATTTCTTACAGGATTTGGAAAGAATAACAAATGTTACTTACGATTTTCAAAACAAACATGATGAATGGCCCAAGCGCCAAACAACTGCACAGCAGGCTCTGAACATTTTAACAAATGAATATAAGGAGTAAAAGATCGATATGCAGCAATCTCGCGACCAGGTGACTTCCACTTGTTAGTTATTACAAAGTGAATCTCCTTTAAAATATTGGCCCGTGAAATTTTCTCCAGAGTCCAACATTGCTCCCCATCACTTGCCAAGTGAACAAGAATGTCTGCAGCATAGAAGCTTATGTCTATTTCTTCATTCTTGAGAAAAGATCTGAAATGAGGAAAGGTTCATCATCATTCACCTCATTGCTTCACTGTAAACGAATGTAATAATACCAAGCATCTAGGGCTGTTGAGCTAGGATTCGGAATGGTTCCATAGGTACGGATGATCCATGACACAGTGAAAAGTCCACTAACTGAGATTTTGCTATCACTGTTGAGTCCAATGGGCCAGTTGCGCTGGTAACAGAACCGTGTTTTGATGCTTGATTATTGTAGATTACCTAAAAATAAGAAGATCTATCAAAACAGCAACTTTCTACGTTGAATATTAAACGAGGTATCGCTCTTCAAAAAGTCGGGTTTTTGCTGTCATCCACCACGGTAGTGCATAACATGGTATGTACTACCGTGGTAGATGACATCCTACATCTAATGTTTCAAGGGGCAATATCTTGGTTAATATTCAATGTAAATGTTGCTGTTTGGACTGATCTCCTTATTTTCAGTTGATCTGCAAGAATAAGGCATCGGAAGACAATTTTGTGACCAGCGCAACTGATCCGTTACAGTATCTGTCATATCTCTGTCTTGTGCCAAGTTCAGCTACACTAGAGAGTCCAGGATTTATATGAGACTGTGTACACATGAAGACAAAACACAGTGCAAGCATGAGAAAATTAGATTCTTCTGGAGGAACTCTTATTCGGGCTGTAGGGCTGTTACTATTATTTTGTACTAATTCTCACTCAGATGGGGCTGCTTTGGAGTGGCTGATTCATTGAGTTGAGGTCTGAGGGTCAATGGTCTTACATTTGATGACAACGTTTGGATTATTAAAACTATACGTCGGAGTTCGCCAAAATCTACTTTTCAAAACCTCCTGCTCCGGTTTGAGTTACATTCTGACTACTATGACCGGCCGTGAATCGGCAGTCTCACTGTAGAGAGAACCTGATGAGTTAGCTCATTTTTCTGTAGTATAGTGTGCAGCTTAGCCGAGGAAGACTTCTCTGTCAACACTCACGTGGTACTTAAGTTCCTCCAATGAAAGATTCATTTTTAAGAAAAGTTATAAATATCTTCCCTAGAGATTCAAATACAATTCGGATGTAATGTAAAAATTGCGAATTGAATACACTGAAGATCAGAAAGAAAAATTCTCACAGGTAAAAACAAAAAAAATCCTTATTAGGTCAGAGGAAAGTTTCGTCCAAATTCATACTGCACTCTTAACTCAGCATAGCAGAGTGGCACTTATTGCCCCCCCCCCCCCCCTTGTTGTATTAAGAGGATAAGAGATGTTCCTTCAAATAATAACTCTCACTGACAAGTGACTCGGCTAAATAAAATTATTTTTCATGAAATATGAGTCGTTTTCTTGATTAACACAAACATAAAATACTAGAAAGTTCTAGAGTCTTAAGGTGAGCAGATCATTGAAGTCTCAACGCGGAAAATTCTACTACCATCCATAGATCACACTATTCCTACTGTGCTATACATTCTTTATTCCGTTTCTATCATCTTCTGCATATGCATATTATCATATACAACAAGTAATACTATCCATTATTCCATTCTTTTACTTTTGAACGGTCATTTAATATTTGACCACAAATAAATCTGAAATATAAAAAATTTACCTCAATCTTGAAACAATTTTTGGTTTCAACAAATTCTTCCTCAGACTTTTAACCTCTGCAATGTTACTAAGAATACCAATTATGTCAGTTTCTACAGGCCCATCACCAGAGAAAGCATCAAGTGCTAACTCGAATAATTCTAGACCTTTGTTTGAGATAAAAGTACTGCATGTTTTTGGCGATTCATCTGAAACAAATGATGTTGTAGATCAAATAAAAAAAAAAATGAAAATTAGAATGATGCAATGCCTAATTTTATACTTGCAGTGATTTCTGTTTGGATCCCAGACTTGAGGAGAAAAAAGCAGTTTGAAACTTAGGAGCATTCGAACTTAAATTTACTACATTGTGTGTTGCCACTATTGATTAAAAATATGTTTCAAAAAAAACCCTGCAAACTTGGTGAACTTTGATACATAGGGTATACTAGAGTCCCTTTATACTGAGAGTCAAGACAATTCGGCTCATGGATGTCACAAACGGGAATAAAGATTACAGAAATTGAACGTTTTTCGTAATCTTTGATCGGCCCATTCTCAAATGCCTTTCTCCGTTCCTCCTCTCGTTCCGTTTGTTCCTTGCCGAACCCGTAATTCCCTGGTCCATTCCAGATTATAATCTTTGCAATTGGTGAAAATGTAATCTTTATTCCCGTTTGTGACACTGTGGAGGCCTAAAATACGGGAACCAATCAGAAATGGATTCAAATTGTCTTGACTCTCAGTATAAAGGGACTCTAGGGTATACCAGGATTAAGTATGAATATTGAAGGAGTCGGTTCTTTGGGTCAAAAGAAGACGTTTTTGTGGTATAACTTTTTTTCCAAAAACGCGTTCCCTGGGGGCCCCATTATCTCCCTATTATCGGCTCCTATTATCCATAATTAGTCCCTATTATCTCAAAAACAATGAGTTATAGCGAAAAATTGCAGGAGACAATTTCTCAATATTTTTCAACGCTGTATCCAGTGGTGCCGTCAAATATTGATTTTTGTTGCTAAAAACATTACTTTTGGCCCATTTATAGGTTCGATACCACCTTAAACCTCCCCTCAAAATGAGTTGTCCCTTTTTTGGAGGTCAAAAATGAAAAGAGCGCTAAAAATTACCCGTAAATACCAATTTTCATTAATATTGGTTGATAAAAATTGTCACAGTGTTAAAAACACGATTTTTTCCCTCCAACTTTGGGGGTTCGTGGCCCCCAGGGAGAGCGTTTTTGGAAAAAAATTTATACCACAAAAACTTCTTTTTTTGACCCAAAGAATCGACTCCTTCAATATTCGTACTTAATCCCAGGACACCCTGTATACTACTAAGTTAAAATAAAGTCCTCTTTTGCACCAAAGCCAAACAATAATGTGAATCAAACATGTAGGAGCTGAGATACTTACGACTGAGCATGCACTACTTTCTAACATGCCACTGCACAGCAGAGAAGTTACGGGTCTACCCTCCTAACTATTCGGCACTTGCACTTGGTTTGGAGTCCAGTTTTAGGTCTTGCTTAGGTTTAGATTGAGTTCAGTTTTTATCAGGAGCGCATGGGCTAGATTGATTAAAGCATGGTATCTTTTCCTTTCCTACATTCATCAATTCTATTTCACTGACTCTTTGCGATTTCAAATTTGACCGCTTTGACTGCTTTAACAGGTGAGGCCTGGACGGATTTCAAATCTTCAAATGAAAAACAACGACCGTTTGTTATTGTGAATGCCAATGAACATGCCACACATGAGTACGGCATGAATGAAATGAAAGTACTACGTAACATATTCTCTCTTTAAAATTTCATGAGGAAAACAAATCACACAAAAGGAAGTCCGGAGATCAATTCTTAGATAAGATACAGATGTTTACGATTAACATTGTTGAAATGGTTATAATACAAATAACGCCATTTTTATAACCTAACCTCCATTTAATTGTGTTAGAAATACTAGAAAATATTGTTTAGGAGTGCACCATTGCACTTCTAATGCATCATTTTCCATGATTTGACTTGACCTAAATTGCATTTTATAAAAAAACTCACCTGTTAAATTCCAGAGGGTTGTCAGTGTTGTGGTGAAAGTATTATCTACTTTGACCGCTACTACTTTTTCTTTTACAATAGTCAGAAATTTCTTCATAAACTTCTTGTTTGTTCCTATTTTTGTTGTTTCTTCATTTGACATTCGCGTAGCTACATGATGAAAAAAATATAATTAAAGGGATGAATAAATGTTAATACAGACTGGTGATTAGTAAGCCAGGTAATTAGAAATTTAGAAGAAATGAGGCCAAGAAAGACCCCAATCCAATAAAAAATTGCCTCAGCCAATCTTACAGCTTAATCGAACAGATAAAAAGAGATGTTAAAAAAAGTCTTGATTCAAGGATGTTCAATGACTCAATAGATGATTGGCTAAATGGCTGAGCATTTTCCTACCTTCCCTCCTTAATCTATCATCAACCAACAACTTACGGTCTCTGATAACAATGACCAGCAAATGTTTATTTTCTTACTGGCCATAATCGCTCGCTAGGCGAGCTGTCACGCCTGGCCGGGGAGTGCACCTGGACCCCCCGTTCCTTGCTTTGTGATGAACTTGCAACTCGCTCCGCACCCCTTATAGCTATTAACTTTTAAATGAATAATAATAATGAGAAGATAACATCTTCGCCACTTTGGTCACAGCCGCCATCTGAGATTTTGAAATTTTGAAAATCTGGACAAAAATACAAGTTTCCCATCGGAAAAATACCCCCTGATATCAAGTTTCACGAAAATCGATTGAACAGGAGCCGACTTAGCATTTTAGGCCACGGCCGCCACCTTGGATTTTGAAAATCTGACCAAAAATTTGAGTTTCCCGTCGAAAAATACCCCCTATAACCTGAAATTTCGTCTACAAAGCCGTGACGTCACGCGACAAGATTGAACCTGTTCGGCACGGTGCTCGTGAACAACCTCGTATCCCCAATGCATTAGTATAGGGGGGTATTAACTTTTCTTTATTTTTGGCTTCAGCAGGATTTTTTTCTAAATTTGATTTTTCAGACATGTAAAGGTGCGGTTCTTAGCTTCATTCTTGCCAAGTTTGAAGGATACTGCTCTAACAGTTTTTTTTTTGTATAATGTTGGTGAAATTTTTGCAACTTAGCTTTATATATTTGATGAACTCTTTGCAAAAGGCCACTCACAGTGGCTCATTACACATTGAACATTAATTAATAATTGAAAGTGACCAATCATTGTTAGCAATGACATACTTCCAACACTGAAAATAACATAGGTACGGATGCAAAGTAGGGTCTATAATAAATATTCTAGCAGTGATGCACCATTAATATCAAAACTTTAACAATGTAAGTATGTACAAGAAACACAGAAGTTGCCGAAATAACCACTAACATTGGCAAATACAAAATTAGGAAAGAAACAAAATAATTGCATTACTCACCTAAAGTAGCTGCAATGTTCACAGCCATTTTAATTATTAGCTCATTTTTAAAAGTGCACATTGATTCCAAGGCTAATTTACAATACCTACATTTATCAATGCCTTCCAATTCCTGCAAATCAAATAAAAGGAATTTTATTCTAAAAAGCACTTCATGGAGAAAAGATAAGAATAAGCTTGTGTACTGTCACACACTTTATGAGAAAAACGCTTCATTTCCTGTACGTTCATTTAAAAAGAATTGGGCAACTTTTCAAACTGAAACTAACACCGCAGCACTGCCTCCTTTGGCTAGGAGCTGAACTTTTACATTTGAAGCAACCCCTCTATTTTGATCAGCAGCGGTTAGAAAATAAGAAGTTACTGACAAAAAAAGGTAACTATCGAGCAGATGTGCTCTCTTTCATCCTGAGAGCAACTAAATCATCCTCTGTAGCCTCGTTGGTGAAGACATCCATGCACATATCAGCCTACACAGAGTGACATGAAACTGTCACTGAGGCAAACAATTCCACACTGCACACTCAATACCAACAGGAACTGGACATCTGTGTAATATCCACGCTCGACACTGCTGTCTAGCGTGTATACTCTGTGTTCGGGACCGCAAACGTGGGGTACGCTCGCTGCTCCCCTAGTAGAATTGGTGACATCAACCAGAGTACTGCTGCAAGACCTGCGGAGCTGTTCCCCCACTTCGGTCAGTGGCCACGGCCAAAGCGGGGAGACGTCCGAAAGTTGCAGGAGCTTGCCGAGTCGCTGTTCCTGCGGCTATAAAACACGTTGCACGGCCCGGCTCGCCGTCTCTCTGATCATTTCATTCTTTTTCATTCTTTCCACCCACCATGTAAGTTCTAGGTCTATAGGTCATTTAGTGTTTAGTCTAGTCAGGACTCATGAGCGTTGCCGTGCTTCCAACCGTTGTATATTTCCATGTCAGCCTTAAGTGTATTGTGAACGTTGCCGCGTAGTTACCCCAGCATAGGTCTGTTGCACCGAGAGCGCACATCAACACCCTGTATTCACCCTTGTAGAGAGAGGTTGCTTTTTCGTCACAGTTCATGTACATTTTAGTCATCCATTATAGTTTGTTCATCACCATTTCATTCTTCATTTCATCTCACATCCCCCGAGTTTTAGTATAGAGGTTGGCTCTCTTAGCCGTTTTGCTGGGATAGCCAGCCACCCTCTACATCTGCTCCCTGTCAGTTTGAACCTGTCAAAGGTTGGTACAGCCTTTGACTACTAAACAGCACATGTCCGACATAGTAATGGATGAAGTTGAAAAATACATATCTCTAATTATGACATAGCAAATCTACATTCATGGTTTATTTTGTTTCAAATAAAACTAGTCTGCAGTTTTTCTTGAAATATCTAACACATTCACAGAAAATTTTAAGAAGACATTTAGGTTAGTTTTCTCTTCAAAATACTAGTGCATAATCGGAGATTTTTAAAAGTTGCAGTGAATAGACTTATTCTTGACTTCAGCTGCCGGTAAGATCCTGATCATAAAACTCTGAATATTCAGTTGCTCTGAAGTTTTTGCAGACAGATTCTCGGTGTAATGGCTTCAAAAGAAAATAATCCGGTGAAACTTACCTCCAGGTATTGTTGCTGGAGAATAATAAGAACATATTTGTGGACTGTCATGTCATTAGGGTACTTTTCTAACAAGTCTAGACACAATTCGACAACTTCCAAGAGCAGATTGGGATGGAAATTGATTGAGGTGCTATGTTTGATCAAGAATGATAAACAATAGACGCTTATTGATTCAACAGCATGGGCTGGATTTTGCTTGATGATCTCTATTATTACCTGCAAGAAGGAGATTGAGAATTGATAGTCACAAGGCTTGTATTTTCAATCATCAAAAATATTTCTATGTACATACAATCAAAACTCAATTCAAACAATAAAACTTGTATTAGGATCCACAGACCTGTCACCATTTACCCTCACTGCCAAATTTTTAAAGCTTTAATTTACAAAATAAAAATTTAGCTTCATTTTAATTTTGTCAATAGATGCCTTTCAGCAAACAGGATCTGTGAACTGAAACTTTACATAAATGGCTTTTAAATGCGCAAGAGCTGATTAAGAAAGCCAGACATATTTCTTCAAAACTGCACAAATTTTTCTAATCATTTGTTGAAGGGCACCCTAACTCAAAACACTTTTGACATGAACAGGAAAATGAATTGGGGCTTCTACAGGAGCCCCAAACAAGAGAAAAAAACTTTAAGGGTTTGGTCAAAACATAAACATCGGCAAAACAGTTCCTGTGCACATGTACCAATACAACAAACATATATCTAATTTGAGTTAGGTCCAACTATATTGATCCTTAAAGTAGCTGATAGTCAAATATTAGTTACTAATTTAGAGCAATTTTTTTTTTTTTTTTTTTTTTTTTTTTTTTATTCTTCAAATACATGTTACAACCACCTACTAGGTGTAAGTTAACTTTTCTTTACAAATAAAGTAACTTAGAAATTGACTAACGTCTAATTTTTGTTTTTAGCTTTAACTTCCATAACCCATACTCGCATGAAATCCAGACTACACTCATACGTCAATTTAGAGCAATGGAAACCAAGTTTCAAAGAGGTATCGTTACCTGTATTGCAAAAGACAATAATTTATCTGTACTGCCACCAAATATAGAAGAAAATATTTTTTAGACACACCCTGCCAGCAAGGTAAATTATGTTTTACTTAAAATTTCTGTAAAATTAACAAAATAAGATTAAGGGTTTTGCCCAATAACCTGCCATCATATTTAGTCACAGCTCAAATTAAAATTCTCTCCTTTTGATGACAACATTTAAAATTAATAACATTAGAACATGGCAACATGTGAACTTACTCTTACGAATTCGGTTCTAACTTCGACACTCTTCATGTTGTACATCACTGCAAAAGTGATTAAATTATAAATGCAGGAATGTATATACTCGGCTCGCATTCTGTACTTGTCTAGAGCCATCAGTATTTGTTCTTGTGAAGCAGTGCCTGCAACCTGCAGAGAAGATAGAATTGAGCACAGTTATGAAGAGGAAGAGAGAGTTTATATATATATTTATGTGTCATGAAACTAAAAAATCTTATGTCTTGGTTTGTGATACCGCAGACTTCTTACCATATCTTCCTCAAAGGACAACCAAGTATCATTCTTTTAGCCCTTCCAAAGATATTCTCTTGAAAAATGAATTTCCTATTTGCGAAAAATTCTGAAACACCATCATATATGGTTGTTTTACTTTTACCATTGATGCATTGTTCCCAACGGAGCACATGCAGCGAAGTTTTTCAGCCTCACTAATACGTTTTCATATCATCAGCAGACTTGGTTAATTTTTTTTTTCATCATATTTCATTTTTTCAGGGGTCTCATCTATTAAATGTTGAATTTCAACAATTGAAAGTTTAACATTTTAGGCATTTTAATGGCAAGTTCTTTCTTGCTTACATGAGGTAAGATTATGAGTTTCTAAATATACTGCCAACGAAAACATGATTACAGAACTGACTTACCTTCAAATTTGGGTTGAAATCAGGATGGTTTTTATCACGGAGCATAGGTTCGGAACACAGTGAGTCATCAAAGAACAAACCAAGGAACCTCAATTTTGAGTGACTCAGAATGAACTGGCGCATGGCTGATATGCTGATGGCTCGTCTTCCTATAGAGGCAAAGAAACATATTGGTTGATTAAAAATTGTGTTCATAAACAACCCTTGAATTTTAAAACGATGAGATATCTTCAAACAGTGAAAATTCACTTGGAGTTGAAAGATATTTATTCAGCGATATTATCAAAATACATTACACAGATTCTTTGAGATCTTCCTCAATATTTAAATTTTGCTTCACGACCCACAAACCTGACTCAGCGGTACCTGTCACTCTTTGGAAGTTCCGAGTCTCGTTACTTCTGACCGACCTTCTCTCTAACCGTTCTCCATGAAGTCTACACTAGTGAAACTGCTGTAAAATCCATTGAGCTTCGGTGCTCTAATCTTCTCCCATGCTCTTGTGCCATTGCTCAAGATAGCCTTCGGGCCGACCGGACTCAATTCTGAGGGGACTGTTAGCAGCCAGGTAAGGACTGACTCTGATAGGGATGCAGGAGTGAGGTTATGGTTGAAGAGTGCCTCAGGGACATTAGGCGAAGAAGGGAGGAGGGGAGGTGATGGTGATTCAATGCTCAATAGAGCTAGACGTGTGTGGAGTGTGGTTTCCACTTGGAGAGTCACAGCAATACAGTTTACTCCGACCTTGTATCCCCAAAATTACATCTTCAGTTATGGCTGACAGTTGGAAGTTACCATGTGGCCTCTAGCTGGTTGTTACTGTTGCCCTGGTATTCAGGTCGGTCAGTTAGCAGTTGCATTTGGAAGTGAGTGCAAAAAAATAAAAGGAAAAAAATAAATAAATAAAAAATAAAAAAAAGGAGACACAAGTAATAAGTTAAAATGTGGCTCATTTGAGCTGATTAAGCGATGGGTCCTAAAACTAAAACAGCACCCTGCCAAAATGTTCCAAATGGAACTGTTGCAAATTTTTGCAGGAACAGAGAGGAGAGTTGTTTATCGAGGATAAAAAGTTGTTCTATGATAACTATCACATTATTCCGAACATTTTGCTGGTTTACTAACTTCAGAAATCATCATTCTATTTAATTGAAATAAGCTGCACTCCAATGAAACAAATGCTTCGGCATTAGAAGGTCAAGCGTATCATTGGGTTCTGTAACCAAATTTGGTGATCAAATCCATTACTAAGTCAGAAATAATTCAATAGCTGCTCTACTTCATATTACATCCATCCGCCCACTTTTTCCATGACTAGAAAAATAAATTTCTGGCAACCTGTGCTTTTATGGAACGCAGTGCATTTTTGCAATGCAAACTGTTTACACTATGTTGTTGCATATTGTACATTTTTTTAAAATTTTATCGGCACTACACAAATTATTTGATTAACTTAAAACTTTTTTGAAAACCAATTATACAGCACTTACTTTCTTATTGTTTTCTATGCACTATGGCCATTTCGAGCGGGCAGGCCGCCCATCTTCAGGTGACTGCATTGGTATGGAAAGGTTCAAAAATCTGGCAGCAAACTGTTTAGTTAAAAGTGTCAGTTGATTATCTGACTAAAAAAAATATACCAGTATCAAAAGCTCTGTATTGATAAAATTTTAAAAAATTTGACTGGTTTAAAAAGATAGTGAAAAAAATCTATGTACTAGAACAGAGTCATACCTGAGACATCAAAAGAAATAATATTTTTCAGCGCGTTAGGATGAGTTAAAATATTTTGCAACATAACAGGTGACTCTACATTGAATTCTGTTGATCCCAGATCAGACATAGTTTCATCTTCCGTAGAAATATCCAGAAATTGTAATTTTGACAGTTGAACTATTGTTTTGTCACAGATCTAAAGGAAAATAAGGAACAAGTATTGCTATTAGTTGCTGGTCTGAATATAAATATGAACATTCAAAACCCAAAAGATGAGAAATTACATTTCTTCATTTGTAACTGCGAACTAACTTTGCACTCCTTCCCTTTTCTAATAGAATCAAGAGGTTTTTAGTCATTGCTTAAAAAAATCATAAAATTAACAATTGGAGTCCCAAGCTTATTTCCTCTGCAAAAAAAATGTTGCAATTTATTTTGATTAGTGAGGTATATTCAGCACTAATAAAAATGTGTCTCCGTGTGGGCCACATGAATGTTCGTGTAACCTTTATTTCAGATCCATTAATCCTACAATGCAGAAAACACCTTGATTTTGCTATGTTTGAGAAATTACACCAGAGAAAATGTATACTCCCCTCAATACTCTTGAAGTAATAGCATAACATCCAACTCAAGAATGGTCTCAGAATGGATGGCCAACAAATGAACCAATAAAAACAAGCATCATCTAAAGTCATGAAAGATTACTTAAGGGATGGCAGGTAACATGGCCTGGCTAGGTTACGGAGGCAACCTTGGAGAGGACTCATATCTATAAGATGTCCAAAAAGTACCAGGACTGATTCTATAATTCAACTACAAAGCTAGCTGGAGGTTTGATCTTGGTTTTTTTTTTAGGGATCAACTCTGAATTTATCAACTCATTTGGTCAAAAATTGGCATAGTTATGATAGATCGAGTAAAAAAAAATTAGGAACCCTATCAATATATGGAGAGAATTTCTCTTGTCGAATATAAGCTCTAATATTAATGATATCAGTACAGTTTTACAGGACACATTACTAGAAACCCTTTACCTGCTATTACTGTCCAAGGGGGACACTGAAAGGACAGAACTCGATGAGAAATATTGGAGCACATCTAATCATCCCAGACAGAATCGTCCTCCAACCACTGCTCTCAACCCTGCACGCTAGTTGATGTAAGTTCACATTGCAATTGCAGTTTACACAGCAGTTTCTGGGTAGTTTCGGTTTCGTTTTTACGCATATTTTTAGATCAAATGTCATGCTGTGAGACACAGGATTGGATAAAATTTTGAGCCATACGATTTCTGGTCGTTTCTACTAGGAAAGAAACGTTCAGAGGTTGAAAATTCGAGTCAAAAGAGGAAATCAAGATGAAGGTTCAGAGGTTCTTCACAGCATTTCAACCAGCGGAATGAAAAATAAACATTTTGAACAAGTCGCAAGAAAGGATAGGGAGGTGTATTACATTCAATGGCCGATATTTTGAGAAGGAAAGGGATGATCTCAAGGAGTCAAAAGAAAGTGAGGGTGAATCAAGAGGGGTAACAAAAAATGCTCTCTAAAAACAGAAGGGGGTGGGGTCCCCAGTTCTTTTCTATTTTTTACTCAAACCTTCATAACTTTGCATATTTTTGACCAAATGAGTTGATCTTGGTTTCAATCAAAAGCCTTTAGGTAAGTCGATCTTTAAAATGAAACCAAGATCAGGTTTACAACTAGCATAGTTTTTGAATTATAAAATAGTCCGAGTACAATTGTACAGCCTATGCATTAACACAGATCTGCACCTGAAAAATTTGATGTTTTGAATCCTTTTTCATGAGACTTCTTTAATCGTTGCTGAAAGAAAGTAACTTCAAAATAAGAAAAAGGAAACAAGGAGGGAAAAATTGTCAATTGCAATTCAAATTTCTCATTTGCATACTGAGGTTTTAGAGCTTACCGGAAGTTTGTACATCTTGAGGGTCTTCAGAGAGTCCTTCACTTGAACGAGACACCCGATTTTTTTTACTTCAGTTTCAGAGATATCTAATCCTTCCAACAAAGCACAGTCTCTTATCAGAGCTTCCAAATTTAGTGTATTGAAATTAGTCTGACTGACGTTACAGTATCGCAAATTCCTCAATGATTTGAAGGATACCGATCTAAAATGGAATCAAGAACAATGAATTAGACATATTTGTAAAAAGCAATTGGATGTATTGCAGGAAAAAAGGAAAATATGCATGTGCCTCCTTTCTCCTTCCAACAACTCATTGAAATCCTTATACTTAAGTATCCCCAAAAGAATAATCGCCAACTTTCAGGGTTGTAACTTGATTTCTGTCCGTGGTATGAGAAGGTAGATCGATCAGATCTCCATACTTACTCCTTGGTGGACAAAAGAAGCAGTTATACAACGCTGCTGTGATAGCGAGAAGAACAGTAAGTGTCAAATTTCCGCAATCAAGTTTCCTTCAAAATTCGTCTAATCTCTTTTGAATGAAATCACTGACATAGCTAAAACAGCAAATTTCATCTTAATTTAATGAAAACGAGAAAGAAAATTCGGTGGTTCAAAGAGGGAACAAGTTTGGTGGGAAAAATGAATTTCGGTCTCTTTGAGATTTGTGAAAGAAAGTTCTGAAGCAAGGTGAATAAATTACTTACGAGATGCTCCTAGGTAAGAAAACTGAGCGGGGTACACTTAGGTACCGAAGGTTTTCGCGACTCCATTCTCCAAGCCATTGAATTGTTTCATCAAATTGTAAACTTGATCCGCAAATTTCTAATTCTGTTATCTTGTGACTCATAAGAAATTTGAAATGCTTGCTCTGCGTTCCATCACAATTTGGCAGAATTACTTTCCTGGAGGGAAGAAAATAAGTTGAACAGGTTTAGTTCAATGGACCACTAGAAAGGTACACATTTAGGCATTCTGATACATGTTCTCTCTTCAAAATTTCAAAGTAATGGTGGATAAAGTAGTAAGTAAGTATATCAGTATTGTTACAAAGTTTGTTATAACAGTATCATAGATAAGATATAAGTTCCCTTTGACATTTCGAAGATGAAAGGAATGATCATTTCTATCCTTTTCATACAAGGGCTTCTTTTGTCCTTGGAATAAAATGGATTGGGTGTCTGCGATTGATAGCGGTTCTTCTGGAGGTTATAGGCTTGACCGCTCCAAAACCACCTCAGAAGAGAGATCCAAGAGTTCCGCTGGAGTGCATGGGATGGATTAGACCATGGCAATAAACTGGGATAGAAAAGTAACTCGGTTCATCACAATTGTCAGCAATTTGGATAAAGGAAAAGCTTTGTACCTATACTCCGAGACTAATTAATTGAGTCTCACCTCAGGCAAGCGTGCTCTACATTGAAGACGTTTAAGTATTCTTCAGAAAATTTTCCGTCACGTGAGAGAGATGTGATGAGATGTTCAGCAATTTCACAAGGCAAGTAAAAGTCACTGGATGAAGAAGATGCTTTTAATTTTCTATCACTGTTCCTTTTCCTTTTGACAGGTAAAGGTTTGCTCTGCATGATGAAGATTTCTGCAAATTTCTTTGAGACGACATCTAGACAGAGATGTTTTAGAGTCTTCGGTGAGTTGATCATGGTAAATTTTAACAAAAATTTTTCAGTCAATCCAAAAATGGTGTGGCTACTTCCAGCAGAGGTGGTTTAGATTGAAAATTGTGATCGAGATTTCATGATAGTTACAATGCGCTCATGAAAACCCCAAGATTGCCGCACTGTGGAAAACCTCTTAAACCTAATGGGTTTAGTTAGTGGTCATGCCCTGTTAAAATGATACACGTAGGGACACGATTAAGAGGTACATTGAGAGTGAATAAGAATTTTTTTACTCCAAAAACAAACATGATATCAAACCACGGACATCGCACCATATCCAAGTGAAAAGGAGCGGAGAACATAAAGAACGGAAGAGAAAAATTGACACGGCACTAATTGATGTTTACTTTAATCCTGATTTGGTTGAAACATGAAGGAACATCGAGATGAAGAGCCTTATCATTTTAAATTTTCGACTGAATGTGCTGTACATAAAACATTGACGATAAACTATAACCAAAAACAGTAATAAAAAGAAAAACAAGCGATCAAAACAAACATGGACGCAAGTGAGCAACTGGAGGACCAATGGGAAGCAAGAATTAATCGCTCCTTGCGGCGCAGGGAATTTGTTCTACTTTGCAACTTTTGTGTATTGTCAATTGCCGCTTGCATTATTGAAGGCGATTTGAGGATCATTTTTTAACAAATCATTCTGAGGCTTTTTAATTGGTTTTGTCGACTCCGATCTCTAATAACCTAATTTACGGTGTTGAACCAACAAGTAAATGAGGAATTGCGTAAAAAAATAAATAAATAAATAAAACAAAAAAAATTGACAATCCATCCCCATCCATGGACTAGGTAGATATTTTTATAAGAAATTTCATACCTATACAGAATGACTGGTTTTCTTTTCTCTTCCATTAGCAGGAATGGATAATTCAGTAAGTCCCAGAGTAGAGTTAATGGATCACCCTTTATGGTCTCATTCTTTGAGTCAAAATAAGACTTCGTAGAGGCTCTAAAGTTTTTCCAAATAGGCCTTACTTCGCTCTCCACAGTGGAGCAAATTACTGTGAGAACTTAAACCATTTAAACATGATTTTAAAACTTTAGAGCTTGTATTTTCATTCGTAAGAAACGTGGATGTTTAAGTGGTTTTATCCATATCCTTCAAGAGGCATCATTAAAAATTTTAAATGAGACAAAATGAACATGAAAATTCTTGATTTTAGTAAAAAATTTCATACGACCCCTCCCAAAAGACTCATTCCATTATTTGTAGCCCTCCAAACAGAAAAATCCCTTGATGTATCTGTATTTAATTCTGTCCACAAGTTAGCTTTTCCTTCAACCATGTAGGTACCGTTTAGGTATTTGTACTGCATTTTGCAATTTGGACCTATAAATTCTGGCTCATCTGAAAAAACACTTATGTGCATAGGGAAACTAATGGCACATACGTTGTTTTAAAACTGGGCCGGAATTTATAGGTCCAAATTGCAAAATGTAGTCCATTTGTTCTTTAGTACACTTCATATTGTTGGGCAGGATCCAAACTCTTGTGGGAAAGGGGGATAAAAGTCAACTTGTAGCCATTGAATTTCAGGGGGTTTTCAACCAATCTTAGAAAGGGTCCAATTTTATTTGAGAACTGTAAATAGGTATATCGACGGTGAAACTACCAAACCACGTATCTCAGTTTGCGACGTCGCAGACTTCCTGTCATACGTTATTTTTAAAATGAAAAGCTACTTAACGTCCAGTCTTGAAAATTTCCGTGATTTTTCCTCTTCGTGCGGAGAAAATTCTGTGAAAATTTCAAGGAATGATATTGATTTGGTCTACTTCAAAAAAATAAAATGTGAGCGGAGATTTTTAAACACCGCAAACGAGATACGTGGTTTGGCAGTTTCACCGTCGATATGTTGCAACAGCTCAACAATTTCAAAGTATTCTAAACATATATGGGAAAGAAAATTTACAAGAAGTATCTCTGGAAATAATCATTTATTTTCAACTCATGAGATCTTACAAAAAATTCTTCTGCCACTTATTTACACATTTCCGTAAGTACTACGACTTTTTTTGTTATCAAAAACAATGCGATGAGACATTTTCATATGCGCTTTATAATTGGATAGAGTTGAGAAAGATTTTTCACAAAATTTACAAAATGTTTCGCCAGAGTGAGATTTCAGATGAGATTCCAGGTTTGAATTACAATTGTAGCTTTTTGGACATAAATGACAAGGGAACGCACGACTTGGTGTTCTGTTTGTTCTTAATAGATTAGAAAAGTTTTCTGGAACAAAATTAGTAGCAAAAAATGTTAAAATGAGACTGCAGTTACGGATTTTTTGGTAAATTATTTCAAAACAAAAAAGCATTAGTCCAATTATTCAAACATCATTACCTACATGAAGAGCACTTTATCAATCTCTCTAATTTCATATTATGGAGGAGTATGAATGATTCAATACAATATGCCAGCACAGATTGGAGACATTATGTGATCAAACTCTCTAGCTTTTACAGGTGCGGTTTTTCACAGTTACATTTTGCAATATGAGACGCCCGGTCACTCTGGTTTTCAAAACTTTGATTACATACATCACAGACAAAGAGTTGAACTTTTCCTCTATACTGGACTATGAGGCAATTCTTTGTTCAGTACTTCCTATAATAAAAATAATAAATTAGAATACTTGATAATGCAAAAAAAAAAAAAAAAAAAAAAAAAAATAATCAGTAGAAGAAAAAAGAATCAAACAATTTGACACACATAATTAAATGAAAATCCAAAAAAGTACAACTTTTATAAAGGTCTGCAGTTAAAAATTAATCATGGGCAAAAGAAATACAAGTATTGCATCAAAATGTTGCTGATTTATTGTAATATTTTTAACAGATGCATTTGTAATTGACTGAGTGGCCTAAATTAATGAATTACAGGTACATACAAAGGTGACACACTAGTGCAAATGAACCAATTTGATGTGCATTTTTAAGTTTGATCTATTGGAGAAGGCTTTTCCACAGGCAGGGCAGGTTGTCTGGCCTGTATGAGACTTTCGATGTGAATGGAGATCACTCTTACGTGAATAGCTGGATCCGCAAATATGGCACACAAAGGGACGGGTCCCATCGTTGTTGAAGATCTCTTGTGAAGAAATACCTATAAATACAGAGATGAATGGTTTAAGTAAGCTAGACAGTGTAAAAATTGATAACTTTACTCCTGCTACCAAGTTCATAATCAAATGCTGACATGCCAAATGCATGTCAAATTCATGGAAAAAGGCACAGCAATCTAACTTGAAAGAAAGAGAAATAATACTAAAGTATTAATCTGAGTGAAACAAGTAGTTACCTTTTAAAAACATGCTGCGGTTTCCATGTTTTTTCCCCCCAAAGAGGAGCAATCTAATCATAGAATTTGGCCTTAACCTAGTGCGCTGGAAGGAAAATTAGTACATAAAATAATTACTCATTTCAAGAACGATGAGAAACAATTTTACAAGGCCTGTGAGTGTCAAATAAGTTAAAAAAGGGCAAATGAATATTCATTATGTTCTATATGAGTTGCGTACAGTTAATTATGTACTATTCTGATACACAGATAGAAGAGTCTTGGTCACTGTCGTAGAGGTATACATTTTATTTACACCAATTATACAATAATAAATATTTATTATTGAGAATGGTTCAATTATCTAATGAGAATAATTTGTGATCATTTTAAACATGTGAAAAACTTCATAAGAAATAGGTAGGTACCTTCCACATGGTTGTGACTATCCTGTAAAACAAAGCAGAGTAATACATACCTATCGGAATGACTGAAAACTTGCAAATACCGAAATATATAGACAAGCATAGCTTATCAAAATGGAGAGGATAACAAATCAGTTGATTAATTTGAGGATATAAGACAGCGATGAAAATTTTTAAAAAAATTAATGATATGAGTACAACAATTTAAAATGTTATTTTTTCTGCTTCAGAGTGGAATGATGTCTTCCTCAGAGAGTGAGGCTTGAGTCCGTAAATAATCTGCCAGTTCCTTTGCATTTTTCAAAACAATTCTGTGACAATTGCCAAGATGTACCAGCAAGTTTCCTTTAGTGCTGTAAGCTCTTTTACAAAATGGACAGTAAGTTTCGCCTCGATGAACTTTCTGATGATAATTCAAGTCTCGCAAGTATGTGTATTTCTTTCCGCACATTTTGCAAGGGTGTTTTGCATCAGAGGATGAATCAGTTGATACTACAAGTGAAAAAGAAGAACTGGTTTAGTCGAGCAATTGGAAACATACTTTTACAAAACTTTCCACTTTTTTAAAAAAGCAGGGCTACATCTATAGTGTTTTTTTTTTTGAGGGGGGGGGGGGAGAGTTGAGTAAAGTGAAAATATTGCTATGTTTGCTGCTGGCAATATTGTACTTTATTCATACCTGTACAGCCTTGACCTTTAAATTTATTATACATTTCACTACAGACATTTCTGAGACAATTTTAAATTAGCAAGAAAAAACAGCATAAAAAGACAAGAGAAATTCAAGACTTCCAACATTAGTGAGTAGTAATTAAATAAAAGAAAAAACTTGTATTCATCCAGGACAAATGACAAAAATAATGCCTGTGAGTGTAGACTATGAATAACTACTAGAAAGTTAAAAGAGGTTCAGTTTTCATACTTTAAAAAAGAAGCTTGCCAGCACAAGATTCTAAAGAAGGAGGTGCTATTCTAAGATAAAATGGGAGTCCAAGACTGGCGGGTCGAGTCTAGTTTCAAGAACCTCATAATTTATTCGAACATTTTGGACGAATTATTTAGTTAAAAAAAGATGCAACTTTTAACACCAAGTTAAATTAAAAGCTACTGTCTAAGTAAAGTCTAAACAAATAAACAAAGAAAACTTGAGACAGAGCACTATGCTGTATGAGGACGCTAGATTTTCCCCAGTACACCATAACTTCTTAAAATCTTTGAGAGAAAATGGAAAAAGATATCTTGAAGCTCAGCCCCTGAGCCTTCTCCAAGTATTGATAAGGAATCGAGTTCTATTAGAAAAACGTGTTCCTTAAATAAGTAGGACACATAATCATATCTTGGCCATAAGGCGTAACAAATACCAGATAATTTTTGAAGATAATAAACTACTAACATAACAGCTTAAAAATCAAGACTTCAGGATGGAGAAGTCTCCAAAAGTTTCTAAGGAACTTCAAAAGTACTGTACAGAATCACCTTGAAAGACGTCCAACATATTAAGAGTTGACACCATGTACCATTAATAGATGTCGTTTGTAGTTGCGCCGTGTTGACTGCATTTTATTACAGAAGGAACAAAATAGTTCTCCAGTATGCATTATTTTATGCTGGCTTAACGAAACTTGGTGCTTGTAACGTAGCCCGCAGATGGAGCACTGGAAAGGTTTGCCATCTGGTGACTGCAGAGGGTCTAAAACAGGACAGAGTTAAACATGTGAGTGAAGTCATACACATTAAACGGAAGCAAGCAAACTATTGAGAGAACAGAAATTAGTTACCGGTACCTACATTACAGCATTCTCAGTTCTAGACATATTGAAAAAAAAAAAAGATTAGCCACTATTAAAAGTGGCATGTTACAATCATTTTTGAAAAAAGAACTGAGGACAAGAGGAGCGCTAAATAACAAGTTTGTTTAACTTTTGAGTTGACATGTTTACATTAGGTATAAAATTCCTGTTGTGACAACGGAGGTAGATATTAAACAAGGTATTTACAAAATTTTGTTGTGAAAAATTTAAAGATTTTTGAGAGAGAAGGAGGCTACATTAGGTCCATCTTTTCAAGGATGAATAGGTGTCTTGAAATTCACTCCTTAGCCTCCTCCCACACTAACATCTTCAACAGAGCAAACAGTTAAATAATTCTTTCAGTCTACTTTTGTATAGTTATTTTAACATTATGAATATTTATTATGGATGTGGTTGAGGAAGAAGTGCACCAGAGAAATTTTTCATAGCAAAAAGAAGACTCTCAGTGATTATTGGTGTTTACCCTCACACAGGAGACAATGGGGAGTTTCAAGTTAATTACAAAAAATTAATAACAATAAATACATCATTCTTTTTTTTATTTAAAAAAAGAGCAAAAAATAAAGAGGTCAAAATTTTGAGTAACATATTCTAGAATATTTATAATTATACCACAAAAAAATTAAGATGGATCTTCAGAAAAAGGCTTGTCATTGACGAGGGATTAACAGCAGATGAAAATTTGAGGCAGATCTGAGCTTAGGCAAAAATCGCCAATGTTGACTGATCCTGTACAATTTTAATTAAAATCTTTTTATGAATACTTTTTCAAAAGAATTATGGAATAATAAAAACATTCTTTTTGACTCAAGAATACATTAAACATTTGGGTTAAAAAAATCAGCATAACATATTTCTCTCATGACAAGAGTAAGTATTCAGAAAGTGGTTTTTTCTTCTAAAAATTTTACAAAACATTATGTATGAGTCATTTGAAAAACTTTGAGCTATTACAGTGTTTTGATATTATAAACTTAAAAAAATTGAGTTCGATTATGATCTCTAACAAACGTGTCATAAGTACTATACACTATTGTAATTCTGCCGTTCATATTTATTGAATCTGAGATCTATTGGTTCTTTGCTTGGCTGAAACTCCATGAACCATCAATAAATGCCGCAAGTAGTTTTGTCTTGTCGACTGCATTTTGTTGCAGTAAGAACAGAAAAGTTCTCCAGTATGTACGGCTTTGTGACGGCTCAGAGAATTGGGGTTTCTGTAGCGAGCTCCACAAATTTTACACTGGAATGGTTTCTTCAAGGATAAATCTGTGAGACATCAAATAAAGAACCCCCTTGAGAGGTGCAAGATGCTAAAACATGAGTCCCCAAAAAAAATAGGACTAGGAGACACTTTTATTATAGTAAAACATAGCAAGCAGGAGAGGCATCGTTAACTGAGGAGGGTGAATGCCATAACATTTAAGAGAGTTTACAACGACCTTCGATGTTAAAATATATCATGCATTGCAAGGACATGCGGCTGGTCAATTGGCAGAAGATTCTCACATGAATGGAAACAATGGTCATTGAATTTTAATCACACTCCATGAAAAAAAAGAAAGATTTGAAAGAAAGGGTGTCGGCAAGTAAAAAGGACAGTTTTTTGTAGTCTGCGCATTTATCACAGCATGAGTGCATTTTCTGATTTTTTCTTCTTTAACAAAGGGTAACAAAAAAGGAGACATACCTATGAGATTGGACTGATTAGTTCTTACTTTTATGTAGTTTTGCAACGTACTGTCTGATGTTTTGGAACTAATTTTGGAGCACTTGCTTTTCATGGAAGACTACATGAGATGAAAAAAGTAGAAATAGATATTAAAGCTTACAGATATAATTAGACAGATAGATTTGTATGGATGTTACTTGTGATAACCGTCAGCTAAATATAGATGCCCTGCTATCTAAATTTAAAGAATACTTACTTAGATAAATGCATTATTGTGAGAGAACACAAGAGCAATTTCTACCCACAGTCACACACTATTACCGGACTCCATGTTTCAGTACCAGATGCTGTTTGTAATTTGAACCAGTAGAGTAAGCCTTCTTGCAAATGTTGCAGTAAGTTTTCCCTTCATGAAATTTCATGTGATCACGTATGTCTTTTTCATGCTTGTACTGGAGAAGACAGATGGGGCAAAACAACTTGCTTGACGGCACATAACGTTTAACTCCTGGGAAAAAAATAAGACGATTAATTATTTCATGATCAATCATGGACAAGAGAAAACAGGTTCAAAAATGAAGACAGATCCAATGCAATTAAAAATTTTGATTCTTGTGTAACTTTCAGAGATCAAACAAGTGAACGCAAATGTAAAATTAGAAGAAATTCACACAGCCGCAGGAAGCAGGAGATGTGAAACTACTAACTTACATCTATTCTGGATTGCTCGAATGGAATCACAAAGTGCGGAAATTTTCAAAAGAAAAACAGCTGTAAAGAGGAGAGGATTCTTGATCTTTTCATGAGACTTTTGACAAACATCTGAAGGAAAAAAACAACTTTGACTTCAATTAAACATGAATGTCAAAGACAGTGTTATCTATCATTAGAGAGGTTTCAGAGTAGAATGAACGAGGTGAACTCATTTATGATTGGAATGCACTTTAATCTTCCTTGTGTTTCTATGAGAATAATACTGAGAAACATTCGTTCTACATGGAGAATTATTTGATCTGAAAGAAATCATGTTCTTAGTGATAATTGACTGATCGCATCTCATAATCTAATTACATTGAAGGGACACACCGGAAAAATTATACCATAGAAGGAGACATACCGATATTTTTCAGGTAGGTAGCCGCTTACACTGTTTTCACTCAACTTCAATGTTTACAGAGTCTTTCCTGGTTCTATTTTACACGAAGTAAGTATCAAAATATTTAAAATGAATAGTAACTAACGTAACAATATAAATGAATTTGAAACCATTTTTATTTTAAATATAAATTGACAAATTTATAATATTACTTCAGATTTAGAAAAGAGGTATGCAGTACAGCCTCGGGAGTTAACTACTTAAGATATAAATTAAGGTTATGAACCAGACTTAGGTGTCTTCGATAGTTTGTTTTGGTGGACTGCTTTTTGCCGCAGAGATAACATGATGCTTCGCCTGTGTGAACAAATTGGTGATGATACAGAGTAGCTGGAGTTTTGTAACTGAGACCACACACGTTACAGATGCATGGTCTATTAGTAGCCTTGCGCTCTGCAAAACCTGCGACAGTAATGATCTCTGTGAATAACAAGCAATGCTTTGGATGATTTCAAAATAAAGAATTTAGAAAAGATGGGAAAAAACCTCAAACACAAGAAAGTTAATCGACCGCTCTCGATATTGCGAATTTGTTGAACATGAAAGAAATCATACAGACTTGATTTCTGACACGGCGACCAGCAATCAATCATAATCGCACATTCCGCAAAACTCAGTTTTATTTCTTTTCATTCAGCGGAGGGTTTTCTTCAAAACAGCTCATTGAGTATTTCACAGATTTCATATTTTCCTAGGATTGGAATAAATAGTTTCCCATGCGCTTTTTTTGTTTTCCTGCAAAAACTACCATAAATACTTTCGATTGAACCTTTAATAACTAGCCTCAATTGATCAAAAATTATTTGGAGCATCTGCAAGAAAATAAAGTAGGGAAGATTTAGTCAAGCTAAAAAAGAAATGATGAACAGATAAAGGATGAAATAGGGCATCTTTGAGAGCTCCTTTGAGACATATGTGAAATAACTGCACTGGCATTCATGAGGACAAACAATTGAAGAGACTCAAAACCTCGTGGGTATTTAGAGATAAGAGACGTTTCACAGAATGCACATCATTTATAAAGCAGATTTATGATTTCAGTTTTACCTACACACAAAATGTCTATACTGAGAATCTGAAATATAATATCTTGCTTAAATGACCTAACTGCAGTTTTTTCAAAGGAGTAATGTGCCGCTCACAAAGGTTACAGCATCTAGACCTATCTGATTTTTTTTGCTACCCAATCTTTACAAATTTGCCATCCTTCGTAGGCAATTTTTTTAAAGAGAATTCAAGAACATGACAAAACCTCCGTCAGTAAAATCGACTAGTATTAGACTTTAAGAAATCTTCCATTTCCTGATAAAGGTGCACTACACTTAGATACTTCCATTGACGATGACTTGAATGGATTTGAATTCTCACAACTCTTAACCTGACATAACCTCATAAAAAATTCATTTGAATTAAAAAAAAAAAAGTAGAAATGAATGGGGTTTACTTTTTTGCTTTAACAAAAATTTATTCTATTGTGTTGTTACTTAAAAAATTAATAATAAATTATGTAATTGAGTTAAATAAAAATAAATACACTGACTAAGATCACAGAAATTAATAGAAATGCTACAAAAGTTCATCAACTTATTAAAAGCCATTCTACAGACAGCTGAGTCAAATGATTGGCGAGGGATGTTTTATTACTGAGCCCCTGAGCATCTCACAAAATGTTTGTTTCCTTAAGACATGCTTTCATCCGCTGCAGTTTCTGTTTTCTTTTTTAATTCATTATCATAGTATCCAGCTTCTTTGAGAAGATGTTCTTTAACTTTCTGTAAAAGTTCTCGTTTCACTGAATTCGGCACAAGGGCTGAAAAGAACAAAACAGACAAAAATAATTATTAAACACATCCTGACAATTATATTCGTATTGCTTCAAGTTTCAGCCACTTGGCTCGGTTACTGTTCTTCTTACTTGAAAAATGTGAAGGACTAATTTTAAAGAATTGATTCTTAACTTTCTGTACATATGGGATGTCCCTTGGTATTAGACTTATTTCTGGAATATTTAAAGTTGCATGAAGTCAAGGATGGTAAGGACATAATAGGAATTGACTCTAAGAAATCCCCTGATTCATCATCCCCAAGTCCCTTACTTCCTCTTGAGATATAAAAGGGGGAGTCTGTAGAGTACAGCTTATTTCGATCATGTTGGAAAATCGAGTAGCACTGAGGGGTAATTGATTCTATCTATAAAAAGAATTAGCTACCTAAAATTTAAGTCAATTAGAAGCATTGTCAGATAACCCTGAAATCAATTGAAACTTTGGAAAAATCACACTGGTTTGAAACAGGAAAAAACAGGCAGATCAGCGGAAATGTGTTTCTTAGCTATAAAATACACCCAAATGAAATAAAACACCTGACTATCTCTTAAAAAGGCATCTACCAGCATATTTTAAACAAGAAAATCTTATTTTGGACCCATGGATGAGGGTGGAAGGGATCATGGCGCAGCTGATTTTGAGATGCCATGCGTAGCAAAATGATTGATTGAAAAAAAGATTCTAGGACTTCCTCATGAATCTCAGAACAGGTGTTCCATTGCAGAGGGAAATATATTTGAAAAATTGTTGGGAAATAATGTGTAATGGTTGTTTTAGCTTAGCCCTTAGGAACTATGTTTGAACCATTTCACTACTGACCAAATTACTCTAATATTGGGGTTTTTTTTAGAGGTGAGTCCCCCTCCTTTGAGAGGGGAAATGTAAATTGGGGAGTTTAATTTTCTATCTTATTCTCCCTCTATTCAAGTAGATAGGAAATCCACTCAACGAAATGTTCACAATCTTCGACTTTCCTTTTTAAAACATGCTTGCCTCTGATTATGCTGTGAACAGACAAGAAATATTCCAAAACTTCTGGCAATTTTTGATGATATTTTCTACTTCCTGGGAAGAATAAGAGTGATAATTTAGGAAATTCAGAATGAAACAAAGATAATTTTGCATCTTTTGAAAGGACACGTATCTATGTTGGGTAGGGATCTGGAATATTTTTAAATTGTCTCCATGTTTTAAAATACCGACAAGTACTTTTGATGGGATAATGCTATGTTATCTCCTTAACATTAAATTATCCTTAATGTCATCCTTAAGGTATTGCTTAAGTTTGTGATTACTTCACTTGAATTTTATAAAAGCTGAAATTCAAAAGAAGAGAGGAAATCAAAATGAAAAGAGTCAATTAGCAATTTCAAGACAATGAGTCTATACTGGATAGAAAATGGTTTACCTCTTCCTTTGACTGCAACTTCGTCCATTAGTTGTTGAGCAGTGATTCCTGGGCCTTTTTCCCTTGCGATTTCTCTACATATCACTTGAATTTGGTCGCACCAGCCACATTCTACTAGACGCTTTTTTAATAGTTCTCGAAATCTATCAATTAAAGAAGAAGAAAAACAACTTGAATTAAGAGAAAAAAGAAATGAAAATTAGAGTAAATTAAAAAAATAGATTATGGTAATAAATATGGAGTGCCAAAAAACTACGAAGAAAAAAAAATAGGCTCCATGAATGGTATGGTCTTAAATAATACTGTGCTGGTTAATTTTCAGTTCTTGTTCAGTTGAGCCCTACAGAAAGTTTTTCTTATAGAAGTGTCTTCCTTCCAAGTCAGTAAGATATTAAAATTCAACATTTAGTCTGAAATATTCTATGCAAATGAGTGTCCGCGTTCAATGTCAACCTCTTCTTGATACAACAAATGAGAGAAATAAATTGCTTTGATAGATACTGCAAAAGTGAGATTTTATTCTTTTTAAATGCATCCCAGATATCAGGAGGAAACCAATACAGATTTTTCACGGTTCTAATTAATGTTTGAATTTTTTTTTTCCTACCTAAAATATCACACAAGCGATAATCCTGTGCTCTCCGTTAATTCAGAATTAGTTAGAATAACCCGAAAAAATACTTGTGATTATTATAAATTTGTCATGTTGAATAGAGTGGGTCATCCATTAGCACCTTCATAAACTGAAGGAGCCAAAACAAATAAAGAGCCTCAGATACTAACCTGTCATAATCACCCGTTTGCATCAAATCAACATAGGCAGTATTCCTTGGAGAACTTTGAGACATCTTTTCTTGCCGGTCTCTAATACTCGGAGGTCAGCTGTTGAAAAATGGGCTTAAATAGAGCTTTTACAAAATTAAATCGGCAGTGATAGAAAAAGCAAATGATCAAGTATGGACACTTCATTAGCTTGGATTAGAGTATAAAAATGAGTGATGAGTTTACAATATTCTCATCGCTTACCTTAATTTCTTTTCTATGAATTCAGATTCTGCTAACGACATTGTACCATCAAGCCTCAACAGGGGTGCAGAATCTTTCAAGCTTCCACGTTTTCACAGGCCCACCTGCCGGCTTTTCAGATTGTTCTCATCAGTTTTTAAAAAAATTTTCTTAGATTTTGAAAAGCAGACCTTTTTCTTTGCGTTCCGTTCGATTATCAACTTTTGACCCCTAAATGTTGCCAATCATTCCACATTTTTAAGCACCCGCCCGTGAGAAGCCCGCATGATCGAGTATTTTCTAAACGCCTGAGCCTTAATTCAACTTTTGGCCACCCATAAGAAATTTGCCGGTGCTGTAATTGATTGGCTAGAATGTTGATGATTTTGCCAACATGCACTTAAATTCAGTGTAAAACCGATGCCCATAACTCACAAAGGAAAAAAAGAGCTCATGCGAGCACAATTTTGGAAGTGCAAGAATCCACCTCATGATCATCAAAATTCGTCATGTCAGTTCGCAAAAAGTTGTCCTGAAAGATGGGTAAAGATTTAAGGAGATGGCAACAGATTCGTTTCTGTTCAACTTTTCATCTGATAGTTGAGTTCCATGTTACTATCGTACAATCCAACTTTTTTTCCAACTTTTCAACAGACCAAAACGGAAGAAAAGTTGGTTGAGAAGTTTAGCCGACTGAATGGGCCTGTTGCAAACTTTTGCTAGAGCAGAATGAAGAGTTGTTTCCTATAGATAATGCCTCAAAAATCACGATGAGCGCATCGGCAAAGTCTGAAATGCACTCATAAATTCACAATCTGCGTAAGAAATTTGCGTTATTTTGAGCTTCCCGCTTCAAAAACGATACTACTGCACAGGTGAACATTTTGTTAGAGGAGTCGCTCCATCGTCGGCAATATTCATCATGGCCGACGCTTGCGCAGTTCCTCGCGTAATTCGAGGAGAGTTCAAGGTCAATTAAGGCGGGCGAGGAAAATATGAACGTAAACACGCCGATTGTTATATGGTTTAATCCTGTTCAGGTATTATCTCGTCCCATCACACGTGTTTTGGCGGACTGGCGTCGGCCATGATGAGTATTGTCGCCAATGGAACGACTCCTCTAACAAAATGTTCACCTGTACCGTAGTATCCTTTTCGAAGCGGGAAGCTCAAAAAACCGCAAAAATCTTACGCAGATTGTGAAGTTATGAGTGCATTTCAGACTTTGCCGATGCGCTCATCGTGATTTTTGAGGCATTATCTGCAGGAAACAACTCTTAGTTTTGCTCTAGCAAAAGTTTGCAACAGGCCCATTCAGCTTAGATTTCTCTTCTCGACTAAACGATGGTAGAGCTTGTTTCATGCAACCTTTCTGTTTTGCTGTACACATGGAATACACAATGCTCTATTCCTCGCATAAAGAAATAGAGGAAAAGTTATTTTAAACACGCTCTGAAACAGTGACCCACTCGCTATGTGTGCACCAACTTCTTACAGCAAAAAAGTAATATAGGAACATGCGACTTACGAATGCAGTAACGTGACAGCTGTTAATTGGGTTGTTTGCAGTTGTGCCACTGCAAGCAAGACCTGTCCAAATATAATCAAACGCCAGGCCCTGAGAGATATGCAAAAGAAAAGTACTTCACTTAATTTGATGGTAACTAGGACTTCGTTTCATGCAAAGCATCCACAGGAACAGCAAACAACACCTTCAGGAGGCTTCAGGGGCTCTTTCTTCATCAACTGAATACACAGGACGCGAAATGATGCTAACCGCAAGTATTATTCAAAATAAAGAAGAATCATTTTGGGCATGACTGTTTCAGATAATAGAGATAAAAAGATAAAAAGCTAAAAGCTACAAATTTTCGACGGACGACGAAGCTTTGAAACAAAAACAATATGTTGATTTCCTTGATTTGGACTAGTTGACGTCACAATTGATTGTATTGACTTGATTTTAAAAACAAAATTATAACCTTACAACGTTCTAACAGTGAAAACCTATCGATATAAATCGAACATTCGGAAAAAGTTCCGTAGTACGTACTGTATGTAAGTGATGACGTACGACGTACACCGGACCGGGCACCGGTAAATAGTGAAATAACCTAAAAACGTGATGATAGCTCTAGCCGTGAAGTTAGCGAAGTTCAGGAATCCAGTTAGTCTTAGTCATAATTTTTGGAATATTTTGTTAAACCAAGAGTTTAGTTATCGTATTACTAATTTAAGTCAAGTTTATTCAGTTCCTATGTAAAAGTCTTTTTTTTATTCTGAGTGGTTCTTCGTAAGACAATGTCAGGCCAGAGCGATAGGTAAGACTCCACCTGGTTCCCTCTATTCGAGGTATAGCCGCATCATGAAGCTGAAGCTGAATCAATATCTTAAGCTTAGTAGCCAGAATCATCCTTTCAATCCGAAAATTCAGTGGATTCAGAATCATGAATTCCAAATGCTCAGCAAGCTGAACCATATGTGGTGTAATGAATCGACTCAAAATGTGGAAGATAATTGAACATTTTGCAGTTGGTACTTAGTATTCCGATAATTAAACAAAAGGGGGAGGCAACATTACTCAAAATACTGTACTCAGTAGGGTCCATATTAAATAAGTGCACGCACTTCTAGACTGTGACAGAAGATCCTCCATCTTGATTCTTGCATTTATTTTCAGTTCTAAACTGACGTCAGACAATCTGCTACTGCAGTTTAAAAGTGCATGAACTCATTTGGTGTTGACTCTAATGGAATCGTGCATGAAATGATAACTTAAACCAGTACGACGGAACCCAACCTTCATTATAAAGTGCATGTGCGCTGATAGAGAAACAATCCAGTAACCAAAATATAGCCACATCCCTCCCCTGCTGCTCTAAAATCGACTCATTAAGCAGCTAAATTATTTAATATATCGATGGTGTAAGTTGGCAATAACATAACTTGATTTTGGCGGTTATGAGTCAGCTGCAGGAATAAAGTGTAGTAGATGCCATTTACCTGCTATCAATATATTTCAATCGAAAAAAATTTGTAAGTCACCTAAAAACGCAGAACTCAAAACACATATCTTGGCGTTAATTCCAATAACACGTAACTCGTGCCATTGCGCCACATTTTTACACAACACACGCTCTCCCGGGAAGAATGGTGAACAATTTAGGAGGGAAAATTAAAAGTTAGTACATCAAAGAATCTTCAAACAACAACAACATTGTTATTGTTTTAACATCTAATCCAACGGATAACTGAGTACTTAATCATCCTTTTATTTTTATCCTCATTTCATTTTAATTCGTACTTAATTGTTTTAAAATTGTATTGTGTCGTTATTTTCCTAGAATCTGTCAATGATGAGCCAAAACCATTTTTCCTTCAAAACCAAATTTAAAAGTTTAAGTTTAGACAACTTTAGTTTCCAGATAACATGATTGCTTAAGTAACTATGAAAGAAGAACTTTCTTAGTACGGTCCGGTCGTTTTTACTCGACCTCTTATATCTATTAGATCTAAATCACAAATTTTTGCTCTTTACATTTAATTAAAATAATAAAAAGTAATGTTTCCTAATGAACTCTGCAGCTGATTTAATCACTCATGCTTTGTATTTTTCTTTACAGTGATGCAGATGAACCGAGACGGAGGCAGCATAGTGACACAAATGATTCAGCAAACTCGGGGAGTGGTGTCGAATCTGGCAGCGATAATGGATCAGCCAGAAGTAAAAGCGCAGGTAGTGAGGCTGGCTCTGCCAGAAGTGGAGGTTCTGGAGGCAGCAGAAGATCTAGAGGCTCAAGGAAATATGTAAGAAGAAAAACATCCGATGGAGATTCAGATAGTGGCTCTGCTAGTGGTAGAGAATCTGTCAAAAGCAAAGGATCTGGTAGGAGCAAAAGCCCGCTGAGCGATGCTGGTTCTGATAAGAGTAGAACCTCAGTTCGGAGTAGAAGCCCCCTGAGTGATGCTGGCTCCGTCAAAAGCAGAGCGTCTGTTCGTAGTAAAAGCCCCGGAAGTGATGCAGACTCAGTCAAAAGCAGAGCCTCTGTTCGGAGCAGAAGTCCTGATAGTGATGGAGGCTCGGTCAAGAGCAGAGCCTCTGTTCGGAGCAGAAGTCCTGAGAGTGATGCAGGTTCGGTCAAGAGTAGAGCCTCTGTTCGGAGCCGAAGTCCTACAAGCGATGCAGGCTCAGTTAAAAGCAGAGCCTCTGTTCATAGCAAAAGTCCTGGGAGTGATGCAGACTCTGTTAAAAGCCGAGCATCTGTCAGAAGTAAGAGCCCCATGAGTGATGCAGGCTCTGTGAACAGTAAAACTTCTATCCGAACCAAAAGTCCTGAAAGTGATGGAGGTTCAAGCAAGAGTGGTGGTTCTGCTGGCAGTAGAAGATCTGGAAGTTCAAAGAAATCTGCTAAAAGAAAAACTTTGAAGATTGATGATGATAGTGATGGGTCCGTCAAAAGTAAGGACTCGAAGAAAAGTAGCGGCTCAGTGGGTAGTCGTAAAAGCCGTAGAGAATCATCTGAGCAGAAGGGCTCTGGTAGTGAAGCTGAGTCAAGTAAAGAGGAAAAAGGTGTAACTGCAGAAGCTTTGTTCGGTGATGCGGACGATCTAAGTTCTGATGACAGTGACAAGAGTGAAAGGGCTAAAAGTAGAGCTAGTGATGTAGAAAACGAAGATGCACGTAGCAATGCAGGTGAAGATGAAGTACGACCAAGTGGAGATGAAGGAGACTTTGATGGTGAACGCTCCCCAGGTAAAGTAGGAATTCAAGAAGATGAGGAAGAAGCGGAAGAACCAGTCGAGACAAGGATCGATGTTGATTTGCCAAAATTGAACTGTGATCTTGGGAATGACTTACATTTTGTCAAATTGCCCAATTTTTTATCTGTCGAAACTAGACCATTTGATTCAAAGTACTACGAAGACGAAATTGATGAAGAAGAAACTCTAGATGAAGAGGGTAGAGCGCGCCTTAAACTTAAAGTTGAGAACACCATTCGCTGGCGTGAAATTTTTGACAAAGATCAAAATCTAAGTAAAGAAAGCAATGCTAAGTTCGTAACCTGGTCGGACGGAAGTATGTCCTTGTACCTTGGATCGGAAATTTTTGATGTATACAAGCAACCCCTTCAAGGTGACCACAATCATTTATTTGTAAGGCAAGGTACTGGTCTTGCAGGCCAAGCTATTTTTAAAACTAAGCTCACATTCCGACCACATTCTACAGAATCCTTCACGCATCGCAAAATGACACTTTCTTTGGCTGATCGGTCACAGAAAACATCAGGAGTCAAAATGTTGTCCTTAGTTGGCCATGATCCAGAGCATAACAGAGATGAGCTAATAAAGAAGGAAGAGGAGAGACTCAGAGCCTCGCTCAGGAGGGAAAGTAAACAGAAAAGAGTGAAAGAAAGAGGTGCATCGCGAGGGCTTAGTGCAAGCTATCTAGAGCCAGACCGAGAGGATGGATCAGATGATGAAAATGCCATCTCAGTTTCAGCAATCAAAAATAAATTCAAGCAAAAGGCACTGAATACAAGAAATATTTATTCCTCTGATGAAGATGGATCTGACCTGGAGGTAAGCTCCTCGAAGAAACATGATAAAGCTAAAATTGTATTTTCTGACGATGATGACGAAAAGTCCAGTGCTGGAAGTGCAAGTGGAAGTGATGATGAAAAGTCAGCGGGTAGCAAAACTAGTGAGGAAGAAAACGATGATTAATGAGATTTCTAGCAAGTTCTACCTAGTTGACAGGCATAGTTCATATGAACCCCTCATGTTCAGTGTAGTCCGTGGAACATGAAGTAACTTTCATAGAATTTTTATTCCTTGATTTCCCTCGGATTTTGTTTAGACAATTAGGTATGTCTGGAAGTAGATATGCCGAAAGTGGGCTTACATTATTAATTTTTTCCTACCTCTTTAAGAGAAATCAATGTTAATCATTATTTATCATTGATATGTTGGGTTACAAAGACAATTAGTAATGACCTAGTCGTAACATTCTCAGTAACCAATTTTGTATTGGCTTTTACAGATAAGTTGACATTATATTCCCTCAGCATTTGTAAAAAAGATTTTTTTATGTTATGAAAGCAAAGACAGCCATTCCCTTCTTTAAACATTCAGATTTCATTTAACACTTACAATTCCAATCAAACAATTATCCACAACCTTACCTTTGAATTTTGTTGTGATCGCAAAAATCAGTCTGGACAAAAATGTTAGGATTGTGAAATTGCAGGCTGGTCCCATACCCACAACATGAAAAAGAGAAGAAAATAAAGGTCGACCAATCTGGCAATTTTTTCCGAAGTCGATGAAAGTGTTGTGCAGAAAAGTCGCCTCCAGTAATTCTCAAAATAAGTACATGCTCTTTCAAAATTTGAAAACATTGACAGATTCTGATAGCTTCGAGTCCTGTTATGTTGGTGTCATTAATTTTTGACGAAAAGTGCTGTGTTGAAAATGAAAGTACCTTTTAGCTCCGGACAGTAATCTCTATGAATACTTTTTTGGTACTTTTAACGAGGATTGTAATATAATTTGCAAGTAAGAACTCCTATTCGTAGCTCATTTTGAGAAACAACATTTGTGCCATTGGATTCTCAGCTTTCTGGAGTTAGCAGCTGCATGTACAGTGAAAACCTTAATTTTTGTTGAAAATCATTGGGGGCAATATGGTGGAACTCCAGGCTACTGGAGCCCATCAATATTTTCAAATTCTGTAAAGACATGACTTCTTAGAATTATTAGCGGCAACTATTTGGCATTACACTTCCTTCTATTTCCTAAAAAAGCAGGAATGGTCCACTAAAGTGTCTCTTGACCTGTAGTAGTCGATGACTCAGTGATTAATGTTGTAAATGTAACCTTAGTAGTCGAAAAAAATCTGAATACCTTGACAGCTAATCAAAGCTCATCAGTGACTTGTGCATTGTTTTTAGTACGGATGTGATCATGAGTGGTCGGTTGAATTTCTGTACTATGGTAGATTTACATTGTGATTGAAGTTCCTGTCTTCAAGATACGCCATGGACAGAAACCGGTCAATTTGCTTTATTAAATCTGTTAGGAAATAATCATCCTGAGGAGTCAATGGAGCTGTTGCATACGTGAGGAATTTGCGATTTGACTGTTGATTCTTATGTAGAAGTTTGCGAGAAACACGATGGTGCCACTGGTTTTCTCTGAAATCAACTTTCAAGCTCAAAAAAAGCTCTCAAGTTGAGTCCGAAATGGAGGGAATATCCCACGCTATCCTGAGAGTCCACCTCTACATCGAGACGTACTCTCCATGCAAAGATACGGAGCAAATACATTAGCAGTGATGTCGTGTTTTCAGTTTTAGAGTCCCCAAATAAAGTGGCAGCCCTGTCAATGTATTTGCTCCCTATCTTCGAATAGATAGTTTGTCTTGATGTAGAGGTGGACTCCCAGGATAGCGTGGGATATCCCCTCCATTTTGGCCTCAACTTGAGAGCTTTTTTTGAGCTTGGGAGTTGATTTCAGAGAAAACCAGTGGCACCATCAAGTTTCTCGTGAACTTTTACGTAGTAATCAATAGTCATATCGCAAATTCCTCACACATGCAACATCTCCATTACAATGTTAATCTATTGAATTGGATGAGTATTTTCCATCACGCTCATATTTATGCAACATCTGACAAGAATTTTTCAATCCTCCTCAAGTCATCATGAGCTTTGACAGAATGAAAAATTGTTACATACCCCCATAATACTCGCGAATGTGTACCTGGTCCTGACACTTCCAGTTTAAAAAAATTTATTTTTAATTATTTTCCCAATAAGTACGAGGGAAACGGAGGTAACTGTACGACCTTTGCCATGGCTGCTAGTTTCATCGCATTCACCTCTCCTTTTAAGAGTCTTAAGTGACTCCTTATGATGCTCCATGCCAAATTTTAATGCATGAGGAACTTGAAAATCTCTTGAGAGGAGAAATCAATACTGGAAAACTGTCAGCTAGGGCAACGAAGGTCATCAGATTTACTCTGGGTCTCCCTCATCATCACCCAAACCTGTTTATCGTATTTATTTATGACATTCGCAGCTTTGTGATAAATTCTGGTTTTACTCGATAGAAATCACCCGTACAGATCTTTATTGGAGCAATTGTAGATAAATGTACATACCATGAGTGTAATACAATGTAAATAAAATTTCGTGAGAATAATCTTTGAGTTTTGATAGTTCTCACATCCCAAATTCTAATTACAAGACTTAGACTCTTAAAGACAGGCTTACATTTTCACGCAAAATTTCAAAACATTAGAGGGTAAAATTTTAAAATTTATTTTAATGAAGATCCTACAACACTTTTTTCTCAGCAAAAAATGGTCTTGGTTAGGTACATAATGTATTTCACATCTCACCTCTTTGACAGAGAGTTGGTAGAGATATTAAGTTCACAAAAACGTTAAAGTTTACGAAGGTAGAATAAGTCTAGATACTAGAAAATGAACAGAGTATTATTAACTATTTTTAACTGTAATTCAATTGGTAGAGGAACAAAATAGGCACTTTTTTGCATTAGATTCTTAAAACTACACAAAACAGTGGGAATGTCCACAACGTATAAACAATATAAAAATAAAAGTATTAAACAAATTATTGGCCGCAAAGACAAATGGTAACAAAATATTCCAGGTCCACTTTCAGTTGTTGAAGCTAGTCTCGCCATCTTCAGGTCCACTTTCGTCACCACTGTCACTATGATCTTCTACATCTTCATAAAGACTATTCCAGTGGTTTTCCGAACAATGGTAAATCTAAAAAACAAAATTGTCTTAATCTATGATCTAAAATTATTTTGACACGAGCGTATGCGGTTCAGAATGGATACCCCTAGAGAATAAAAAATTGAAGCATCTTTTTTTTTTTTTTTTTTTTTTTTTGTTTAAACGGAAGTGAAAATCTGCTTTCTCCCGCACTGGATTGAGGGGGAACCGAAGTGCCCCCAGATTCGGCGAGCCCCGGGGGGGTTTTCCAGGCCCACTCCCAGGTATCAGATACCAATCGCGGCCCGGTCCGAGTGGAACGTCCCCAGGCATCGCTGTCCGGGGACCTCGGTCCGGGAGTGTGAATGGTTATGTGGGTTTGGCCTATGACGGTAGGCCCGCCAAACACTAACGACACTCCCCTTGAGATGCATCCGCACTACGCATCCCCTTTTGTCCGAGTTTAATTCCCACCCAACGGTCAGCCTACGGCCATTACCTCGTCAGGCGAGAGGGCCCCCCGCAGCAGTGTCCAGCCGGACCCCACCCTCATAGGAGCACCCCGTTGCCTCCGGAGTACCTAACCCCCGCCAGGAGGGATTTAAACCTCCCAGCAGCTCTGAGGATGGGAATCCGTACCCCGAGGGGTCCGTCGGCACTGGAGCCTCTGAAGCGGAAAGGTTACCTCCCGTGGATGTGTGGGGGATTCCAGGTGGCACCCGGCCAGGACTCCAAGGAGTCCTGTGTTACGCCGGCGCTCCGAGTCCTACCCACTGCACCCATGGGACTCAGACTTCGCAGCGCCCCTCCCTACGAGTAGCGAGCGACGCGGCCGGCCAACCCCATCCGAAGCACTAGTCAACTTTGACTTGCTCCTCCGGTCCGGCCCGCTTTCAGCCCCCGCCAACCACCAGGGCCGGATGCGCGGACTCAAGGTCCGCATTCCGGGATCCTGATGAAGCATCTTGGGAAATGTTGCTTACTCAAAATTTCGCATGGAATAGATTAAGTAAATTCAATGAATAAGTTTCCAAAGCAATCTCATAGGTTACTGTTTATATTTCACGATAAAATAAGTGAAGTTCAACTTTTTGCTTGAGAAGATCAGTCTGAAATAACCAACGTACAGTTCTGCAAATAATTAGGTTCAAGTTTCTCAAAAAAATTTTCCTTAATGCACAGTACTAGCAAAAGACGGGCACACTCCTTTTGTGATTATAAGCTCACACCAATTTTCCTTCTTTACTGAATTGCAGTTATGTACATTGGAAATTAGGTATCATGAAGGTCTTACTTGATATTTGTGGCCAATTATCGTTACAACTGATGCAAAAGAATGAAAATATTGAAATTGAATATTGAATATTGAATCATGGAATTTCAACCACGGAACCAATCGGAAATTTTGTTGTCATGACTGGTATGTCGTATGTCGTTATAAGCGATGTCAGAACGTCCGATTTCCACTGATACAATTAATCTTGATCAAAAGTTATATTTGCATCAACTTTATACAAGCCACCGTTCTCCAGTAATTTGTACTTAAAGTTTCCATTATTTGCCTATCAACTGATGCCAGTGTAGCAAAAATGTGTCAAGTAGGGTGATTTGCACTTATAACAAGCCGGGTGCATTTCACATGGAAACCCAGGAGCTGTCTCTATTCATACAAACCTCTCCCTACTCTCTACTCAAATGAGAGAAATTGTAAATACGAGAAAGGTAGATAATAAACAATTGAAGGTGAGAGATAAGTAAAAAGGAGAGCAAAAGAAAAGCACCTAAGGTGGACGGTGAGATGAGAGAGCTTGCAGAGTCACAGACTAGACTACTGTGAAACACTAGGGGACACTGGCCACTTAGAGTGTTTCATGCAGCGCCAGCTTCATTTAACAGGGCAAGTATCGAAACTTAACCGTTTTGTTGCCGTTTCGAAGAATTTTCCCTTTTGTCATGACCGTTTTTTGCAGAATTTTTAAAATTCTTATTACATATTCATGTTGGTTGGTCATGTTCTTGAATAAAAGTGGAATTTTAAAATGAATCTGAAATTTGGGGGAAGTAATAACACAATTTAAAAGTATGATGAAAATAATTCCTTTTTCCCTCATTTCTAATCTGGTTTACAAGAGTGCGGTGCTAGATTTTGAGCCAATGGCGGCAAATTTTACGATTTTTTTAATTGTAGGTATCAAAACAAGATTTTAGATTAAAAAAAAGTACTAACAAGAAAAGGTGGCAAAATCTCTCACTTCATAAGAGCATAAAACTATAGCCAACTAGTCATCCTTTCTTACTGTAAGAGATGGCAGCTTTAACTTTCGTACAAAATTTCAAGAACTTATGCTAGTGTGGACAGGGATTTCAAAAAAAGTGCGCCAATGACGAATAAATAAAGCATCTTCTATGCATCCTCCCCTCCCTTCAGCAGGTTCATTTGATGATTCTTACTGATGTTTTAAGACGGACGTGAAGGGGTTGGCAAAATACAGACAGCAAATAAGTGAATCCGGCCCTGGTCATGGAGGGGTTAAACCTTCATCTGAACGAAAATAGTACCTCGTCAGACTTCAGCGCAAATTCAACTTTTTGATCAGTATTGATGGATAAGTGCAATGCAATAAAAAACAGGGTGTCTAGTCTACCTGTATGAAAACCAGATTTTGTCAGGGAATTTAATCAAGTCGGAGAAATCGGAGAAAAGGAAAGTCAGAGAATTTTATGAAAGAGACAGGAAATGTGAAAAATTTGGAAACTCACAAGATATAAAAAGAAGAAAAAACACTAAAAAGACACTTTGAAAACTCATTATATTGAAAAACATCAGCACTAGGTCCCTACAATTAGATTGAAACTAAATTTGGTCCAGTGCTCAATGCTCTAGAGAGGAATAATGTTCATTTTCAGGAATAGCAATTTAATTTTATTAGATGATTAACATATAGGGCTGTGCGAATATTCGCAATTCCGACTATTCGCGCCGCGAATATTTGGCGAATATTCGCTTCGTCTGCCTCGCGCACTATTCGCAAATTGCGAATAATCGCGCCATCGCGAATAGTGAATTTTTGAACTGACATTTTCAAATATTCGCGCTGTCACGAAGAACGAATTTTCAAATATTCGCGCCATCAAAAATAACAAATTTCCGAGTGGCAATCGTGAATCTGCGAGGACCTGCGCAAGGCTCCAGCTTCCACCCGAGACATAGCGAACAGCAGATCTCCTTTGATCTTTACCGACTTTGCCGAGTTTACGAACAGCGAGCGCGATTGCGATTAGGGGATAAGCAAAGAGCCCAAATTAAGGATTGAAAGACACAGAAATGTCTGAAATAGAAAAAAAAGTTCATAAATACATTTTCATTTACACTGAAAAAAATAAAATATTGTGTCTGGTGATCCTTCGACACTAGCTTGACTGCCCCGTGCAGTTAACTTCAAATCCTGGGAATGCATACGTACCTGCAGGGACAGTCAAGCCAGCATCCAGGGATCTTCAAACACATTCTTAACAGCCTGGGCTACTGTTGAAAAAATTAATCACATTTTTTTTGTCGACTTTTGTAATATTCGCGAATTTTCAGACTTAAAAAAGTCATTTCAAATTATTCGTTTTACTATTCGTAGCTGTGAATAATTGACTTAAATTATTCGTTATTCGCTTCGCTATCCGCGAATAATTGCCGAAATTATTCGCTATTCGCTTCGTTCGGAAAATTCACTATTCGCACAGCCCTATTAACATGTAGAGAGAAACAAGCCACACGTGTCCATCATATGCAGCAAAATAAATTCAAGAACAATTTTCATTTTTAGTTCTAAGCGCGATGTGAAAAGTCAGGGAATTTTGATTATCTTGGTCAGGCATAACCTGGAAAGGTCAGGGGATTTTTCCCTGTAGAGCCCACAGACACCCTGTTTGAAGCCACTCATGAATGATGAAAACTTAAATAGGGCCACTTACAAAATTAATAGAGCTGTGCAAAGTTCCTATGAGTGTTTCTAGAGAGATGAAAAAAATCTTACCTCACTCATAAATTTGAATACATCACTTTTTTTTATAGTGAGCCGTGCTCGATCACCCCAACTGAAAACTTTGATTTTTTCATCTGGATCCTTGGAGGGCTCATCTTTGTAACTAAGATACTGCTGTTCAACGAAGTCCTGAAACAATATTCTCTCATAAATATACAAAATATATTTTTCCTCTAGATCCATAAAACTCTATGCCTGCATGCCAATCCTCTGTACAGGATGGCCCAGACCTACCATACCTGGCTTTTTCCTTGCTTGTTTTAGGGTGTTCAAAGTCAAGGACCGCATGAACGAACAGAGAATTGGCCCCACAGAATCGGAATCTCATCATTCTGGAGCCCTCCCCTTTCCCCTTAGAGGAATTCTAACTTTGAAAATAAGGGTTTCTGTCAGAATTTTGAAATTATTTGATCAAAATCGGAACGTAGAGAAATTGTTTGCTTCTCTCAATACCAAAAAGTCCAAATAGATCCATAATTGCCTAAAATACTGACCTCTGAAGTTGGAGGCCCGCACCCCCTATGATACAATTCTGGGTCACTAGATTGGAGTAGAGGCCCAGAAAAAAGGGATGAATTGAGTTCGGGTATTTTTTGGTAAAATTTTGGGAGTGCCGAAATAAAAATTATATTTCAGACATACCATTAACATGATCAATTCACTACAAATTCTTTCTCAGACTCTGATAGGTTTCAATTTTTAGGTAAGAGAGGTAAATTTTTCTGAGAAGAAAAACTCGTACTTGGACTCATAAAGTATACTCTTACAGTCTGGTGGCTGACCTTCAAACATCCTACATAGTTGTTATTGTTAATCATTGAATTACAACCATTGAGAGAAAACGTCCGCAAGGTATCACAAAATTAAAGTCTACCTCAGTTTACAACCGACACTGGATAGGGATACAAGATGATGGAGTCCGTCCCAAATCAGTTGATACACTTTTGGATTGCAACAGAAGATCTGCCATCTTAGTTCTTCCATTAACTATACATGGAAAAGCGACATCAGATAATCTTCAGTCACAGTAAAGAAATGCGTAACCTTATTTGGCTTGGACTCTATAGTCCGTTTCACTTAACCTGAGACTTATTATTCGGCATTAAAATCCGTAAATGGCAACGCATCAGTCTTGAGCGCGGGTGACCGGACCACTCGCCAGACGCCTACTTTGTTCAGCGACCATAGGTCGGCAACCCGTCCATTGTGAGGGTAGGAACAATGGGCACCCTTCATCCCTCCTAAGCCCTAGTACCCGGACCGAGATATTTTTCTTGCTGAAAAATTAATCTTTTGGCGTAAAAATTTAGTTCCAGCGTGAAATTATGATATAAACGCACTACAGTTTCGTCCAATTATCTTAATTCTGAGCTGATACACGGTATTTGCGTGTGACCGTGATTCGCTGCGAAATATCGTATGTCAGCTCAGAATTAAGATAATTGGACGAAATTTTAGTGCACTTTTATCATAATTTCACGCTGGAACTAAATTTTCACGCCAAAAGATTAATTTTTCAGCGAGAAAAATATTTCGATCCAGGTACTAGGGCTCATTAAGGAGGGATGAAGGGTGCCCATTGTTCCTACCTTCACAATGGACGGGTTGCCGGCTTATGGTCGCTGAACAAAAGAAGGTTTCCGGCCAGCGGTCTGGTCACCCGCGCTCGCGACTGATGCGTTGCCATTTACGGATTTTAATGCCGAATAAATAGTCTCAGGTTTCGTGAAACAGACTATAGCAAACATGGTAAATGATATCCAAAAAAGCTAAAAGCCACAGCTTTTTTTTTTACTTTCAGCTCGTTTAAACATCATTTACCATGTCTGCAATAGCTTAACCAGCCAAATTTGGCATTAAAATTTACTCTGGCAAACTTTGGACTTATGTCTTTTTTCAGCCAACTTAACAACTCTTGATCATAAAAAGTGGCGAATCATAATAATAACGCAAGAAAGGTACAATAACTGAGCCGTTATGGAAGTGAACAAGAATGTTTAAAATTGATTTCAATCTTTCTTCAGTAAAATTCCAATTTTTCATGATTCTGTTAAAAATTACTCAAGATTAATGAAAATTTTATTCGATGGCATGCCCCATCTAATAGGTAGAATTAAACGGAGAGGCATCAGCTTACTTAAGCCCTATACTCTGTTTAGTATTCAAAATTGGCACTTTTACCCTTGTAAGCAGTGTTTTGATATCTTCATTGGTGAACAAGATCTCATTTTCCAACACTTTAATATTCCTCAAGAAGCAATAAAGTCGCTCTGGAACAGAATGAATCAAAATTTGAGAACAAGATTTAATAAAAGCACATTTCAGCTACTTGTTACACTTCTAAAAAAAGGCTCTTATCATTTTAGATGGATTACTACTTACAATATTCTTTCAATAAATAGTTAGTCTTATGGCAGTCACCAAAGATTGTGGTAACGCACTCAAAGGAATGGTATATGAAAAGTGCCAGAGCCTCTTCAATCTAAGAGTAGGGTAAAAATACCACGTTTCTAGCCAAAAACTGAAATGTTTTACTCAAGCTCCTCGAAAAATGTATCAATTTTTAGATTTTTATCTAAAAAAAAGTCAAAAAATTATTGATAATTTGGATTTTAGTTTGAAATATTTGTTGCAGAAAAAAATGGAAATCTCACTAATTCCATGAAAAAAATACTTAAAAGTCCATTTATTTTTTGTGGAGCGAAAGATACACATTCCAATTTTTAGCTGAAGACATTATTTTTACCCTACTTGAAGATCCCGAAGAGATCGAAGAGGTACATTCACTATTCATAGAACTTTTCTTCAGCAAAGCCGTGCACAGTTTACTTTGAGGATAGAGTGCTTCTAGCAATTTTAGACTGAAAAACAAAATTGATCTAGCAATTTAAAACTGAAAAACAAAATCGATTGACATCTTCTCGCTATAGAGCAATCTCAGGAACATGTTCTCCTCTGTAGCTAGTCATGGGTTCCAAAATATTTCACTGATACAATAATTTTGAGGATTTTTTTCTGATGAATCGCTTTTGCATATAAATACACCAGATAGTTCTTTTTACTTATCAGCACAAAAAATAACATATTGATACATTATTTTCTTTTTGTGGAAAAGCTAATGAGCGTTATTTTTTGAGGTGTATATTTTATCTGCAGATATAAATAATTTCTAATTTAACAGGAACAGATTGAAGTATTGAGTCTTCTTAACACCTACAGTGGCTCATTTGTTAAGGATCAACGGAATATTAATACAAACGGTTTTTGAAGACTAGCCAAAGCCATTAAGGGCCGAATGCAGTGCATGATATATTTTAGTATAAGAGTTCTTTGTAATGATAGGCTGCTCAAGGGCTTCAAATACTAATGGGTGTGGCATTAGATTATGCAACGATGTGTTCTGGAGTTCAAAGTTAGTGGGATATTTCACATTAGATGTAAAACTTAGCAAAATCTTAATAAATGCTCTCCACTCAGACTTAAACTGATGAGAAAGGAAAAAGTGGTCAAAATATCAACATCAACGCTTTGTACTCAGTTTAATTGAGTTCATCATGGTGAAGATAGAAAGTATGACTTCCCAGTTAAAATTAACTGGTTAGGTTGGATTATGATACTTTTTTTACCTATAAAATACTATTATTAATCTCTTGCTACATACCTAAAGGGGATTTAAACTCAAATAAAGACAAGTCGAGATTAATCAGAGGCTCAAGGGGCATAATGAACTGTGTTGAAAATCGCAACTGCGACCTCTCCTCCATTCAACTGCACAACAAGGTAGAGAAAAAAATTCCGTTTCATTGCAAGAAAGCTTTTTTTGCAATCACAAACATCTTATGAGTTGTCTTTTCTTCGAAGGAAATGTAGAACAAGTAGAAAAATGATTATTAGGTACCTTCCTTGACAGGGGTCTTCATCATAAATAAAAAAGCCAGAACAATGGATAAAAGCCCATCTTTGGCACGTTCTGCATTGCTATTCCAAAGTGATAATTCTCGCTCCAACTTGGGATCTCGCAAAGAGTAATCTTGCTCTGCTAATCGGTTCTTAAGGGTATAAGATTCTTTTCCTGGACCATTCCCCATCTGAACGAGTTGCATCCCAAAACACTAGAGAAAACAGAATGTAAAATAATCAACAAACATACATCTAAGTAACACAAAAGAGAGAAAAAAACCTGAGGATGAAATCAATGTTTCCAATTTTTCTAATTGTGGAACAAAACTGTAGAACTTCTCTGATACTAGACAGCGTAAAACCTGAAACAACTTGTAGAGCAAATGCTGCCTTCAGTGATTTTTTTGTACTACGTACTCAGATGCAATACAAGAACAACAGGAACTACAAATGTTACAATACAATTAAAGTGAATGCCAAATAAACTTACATACTTTTTGAGTTAAGCAGAAGATCTGTCATCTTAGATCTTGTGCTTACTTTCAATGGTAAACTGATAACAGATTATCTTCTGTCGCACTCTAAAAGTGAGTAAACTTGTTTGGCTTCAACTCCAGTGAAATGAAAGTTGATATTATATTTATACTTGACCACTCTGGCCATGCCTTGCTCAAGGCACCTGAGAGGCTAGAGTTATTGTTTCTTACATATTCCTTATGATTTCGGCCATAAAGTGTGCTCTGACGTAGGACTGATTGGTCACAGCTCAGTTGTTGGAAAAATGTGATGACAATGGGACCTTGTGTTTTTCTATTCATTGGAACCAATTGAATTTCGCCAAAATTTGTTACTAATGCTGCAGTATATAGCTAAGCATGCTTTTTATTTGGAGAAAAGCCTATTTCTGACTATTAAAACTGTCTGGTGACGGGAGGGCCACCTCACAAAATGTAAGAGCAGAGCAGGATATAAAACCATTCTAGGCAATCATATTCACATTGTTTTTCTTGAGTTTGTTTGACTTTAGAAATATGCTAAATTAGTTTCTTTTGGAACTGCTTTGAAGTTCTGGATAAGCCCTTTAAAATAGAGCGCTCATGATGCACTTAAGTACTATAATATGTGTAACATCTATCATTTCTATTGACACTAATTTTTCGAGAGTTTCAACTCTTTTTTTGGTCATGTTACAATTTTGTTGGAGGTACAGATTTTCATACATCTATACTATAAATTCCGAGACCTCCTACTTTTGCATAACTGGTAACGCTTAGTTCCAGCGTTTTGCCAGGCCGATTTTCATGATTTTTGCGGCTATCAACAGGCCATCGTCTCTAAATGAGCTTGCTCTATTCAAATTTTCAAAATATGACCCAGGTTTTTTAATATTACGTGGTGAAGTTTCGAATTCTCCCATTTAAACAATTAAATTTATATTTTTCGTCATAGTTTGTTTGAGCATTCTACTAGGCCGATTTCCATGAGTTTTGCGGGTATTGACAGGTGATAGGCCCTAGATGAGCCCGCTATAATCAGACTTCGGAAATGGAACCCAGGTTTTTATACAATCTAGTTATAAAAGTGAGCGAATTTACAGAATGCTCCTCAACTGCTGCTGCTATGTGCAGAGGGTTGCGCAGTAGCCGAGAAGGTTGCGCAGTGGCTGTGTAGCCTGCGCATTAGCTCTGATCTATGAGCAGAAGATTCATCATTTAAAATCAGTAAGGGTGATGGCCGAGTCCTCTAAGGCGTCAGTTGCGTCTCCGAGCTGTCCTGTTATAGGTTCGAACCCTGACGTAGCAATTTACTTATTACGACCTGTAAATTATGTGACGTTGTTTTACTGTTGCAAAACGCATCCTTTAGACTTCAAATTATTTCTTTTTTTCTTATCAAAAACAAAAATCATTTCGTTCTTAAAAGGAAAATATACCTAATGTCGTATTTTTATAGGGCAAAAATAAAAGCGACATTGATAAGAAACTAAACGAGAAAAACGCAAAGATAAAAAATGGATAAGTAAAAAAAATGAAAATAATGAAAAATTAAACAGCATTGATAGTCTATTAGGCTCTTACTACTTCCGTTATGAAAGTTTTGCTGAGATTTGTTAAATAAATTTTATCATGAAAATATGAATTTTATTAACGCTGCGGCAACAAAAAAAGGCCGCAAAACGGCCCCTTGATGGCGCAGCGTGCCTTCAGGGGGTTGGGACTCGTAGCGGCCAAGGGGCGAAGACCCCTAGTTACCTTATGAGTGCCTTAGTTTGTTGAAAATGATCGCTCAAAATTCTCGCATGAGTCTCCATCCAGAGAGCCTATATTTTGGGTGGTGAAAGTTTATTTTCTATGTACAATAAAAGCTCGCTCGGTCAAACTACACATACGACAAAATGCCGATTAAGTCAAATTTATTTTCGGTCTCTAGATATGTTTATAAGTTAAGTGGAGAATTGGTTAAGACGAATTGCCACACAAGTCGAATTTTTTTTCAGTCCCTACACAATTCAGCTTAGTAAGCTTTTACTGCATTTAAACCCCACTTTTTTGCAAATGAAAGTATTTTAATCCTCGACGGAGTTTATGTGGTTACTTTTTTAATATTACCATACAGATAAATGTACTGCTTGCAGTGTGAATAAGTGTCAACTATTACAGATTGTCCTTCACACTCACCTTCTCAAAACGTGATTTAACTTTTTCCATAAGCTGATCAAATTTTCTAGTTTTGCTTTTGATGATGTCATCTCGGATTTTGGTTCTCCTGGTAACTTTTCCTTCAAAATGCCGATGAAGAATGTATTTGACTATATCAGCCACCAATTCCTTGAATTCCTCCTCCGATAAGTGTTGCGACTGGGATGCAACCGACTGTGTTTGGGATTGAGATGCACGGCTTTTATTCAAGCTGCTCTTTCCAGATTTCATGACTTTCTGTGACTTTGACATGTCTGAAAGTAGAGGTTTTGAGCACAAGATTAAAACTAATTTTGACATAGTCATAAAATTTACTCTTCGCAGATATAAACACTTTTCATATGCCCAAAGTATACCTCTTAAGTTCAATAAAGTTGTGGCAGAGAGGATGTACAGCTGCAACAAGAAGCTCACATGGGAAATTGAATCAGAGACTTTAGGGCTTTTTTCTTATCCGTGGAATGCATGGATCGCGATGATAGCGGTTCGGGCTGGTTCAACCAGCCTGAACCAACCTCAACCTACCTCGTAAGGGTGATCCAAGCGTTCCACTGGAACACATGGAACAGTTGGATCGCGCCAGTGGAACGCGATAAAAAAGTGATGCGTTGCGTTGTGGTCCACTGTGGTTCGGATAAATAAAAAGCCCTAATGAAGCTGAATGTGGGGGGAGAGGAATTTAAGAGATATAGGGCTAAGAGGGCAAAGCCAAAATCCTGCCAGCCAATAATCTACTTGCTCCAGTTACTTAATGTGAGATGCGTTGCCAAAGTCAACTATTTAGGACTGTTTGGAAACGGAATTATCAAACGGTCTGTGTAGTTAGACTCCATTAGAAATACCCGATGATTGTTTGTTCACTTACAAAAGCCTAACGTTCCTACCAAATGCTCAATGATCTCAGGAGGACGATACGACCGTTCAGTTGCATTAAGGAACCGAAAACGAAACGGAATTGGACAAGTTGACTTTGACGACAAATCTGTGTAGAGCTCTAGGGTAGGCTTGGCTTGGGTACAGGGCTAAGCTCTCACTAAGGCATAAATTAGGGTTGACTACCGGTATGCTATTACCTAAAAGTCCCATCTGACCAAGTCCAGAACCTGTGACAAGTCACCTTGATGTTTTTTGAAAAAGTAAAACCTGAGCGGTGATTTGAGACATTGGAACTGAAGGTACTTGGTGCATATTTCAATTTCAATCATCAAATTTCACGCTGTAAGTCAGTTTCTAGAACATTTGAGGAGCTTGGAGGACAAGGCGCATGAGTGCACTTTTTGCTACTTCAAGAAATAGTGTTTGAAGTTTTGAAATTACATGGATACTCATGACAAAAAAATAGTTGAGGCTGACTAAGTATTTGATGCTTAAAATTTGGAATTTGGGAGCGAATTTTTCATAAAATGTGCATGAAGACTAGTTTTACTTGAAATCATCGAGGTAAACATTCTTTCAAGATCATGTCACTATATGTTCTGCATTAAAGCGAGACTTTAAATAATAATCTTTCTCCATAAAAAAAGCACTTAGCGGAGCGCACTGCATGATAATAAATGGGAATTACCTGAAAATTGAATGAGATGATGAGGTTCGAACTTGACACTTGATGGACTTCTAGGCGAGCCTCAAGAGGCAATAAAAGTTTAGTAAATTTTTAAATTGACACTTGACAATGGATAACTTTACGTGAAATATTAGAATAGAGAATAAACATGCTCACGCTCATGACACAACACACAAACACAAACTCTGCCTTGCCTACAAGACCAATCCACACAGGTCAGTCATTCCGGTGGACGAGTTTTGGTACTCTACTGCGCAGTGACGTACTATTGAGTGCTTGCAATGTATTTCTTATGGGTGCACTCAATAGTACGTCACAATGAGTGCTGCGAGTTAGGGCCGGGCGGGGGAGTGGATTTCAAAAAAGCTGCGCAATGACTGACCTGTGTGGATTGGTCTTGCTTGCCTACCTTCCCGCCGACGGCCGAAAACGTAATTTTCATGTATTCAGATGCTCTGATTCTCTCGCTCACATGCGCTCACTCACTCACTCACTCACTCACTCTCACTCACTCACTCACTCAACCCTTTTTTTTCTCTATGCACTCAACCCTCTCACTCACCCCCCCCCCCTCCTCCGTGCCATTCGATAAGACGACCGGCAGCCGAGAGAGTGCGTTGCATCCGCCGTTGTTGTACTTGTTGTTGTTCTTTACTGGCTGGTGAACAATTTTTTTTGTTTTTGTATGTTTTTTTCCAATTTTACCATGGATTTCTGTGAATTTAGTGCATTCCGTAATTTTTGAAGGCAATTATCGTTTCCTCCCAAACAATTTCATGCATCACAGTCACTTTAGAGACTCGAAGCGTTCAAATCTTCAGGGAAGACAAACCCTCAATGGGGCAGTTCTATTTGCAGTTGTAAATGCGAAGCGGAAGAAGCTTTAAGGTAACATTTCATCCGGAAGAAGTAAAATTTTGCCTGTTTTAATTGAGACAGATGTTACTGAAACTGGTATTTTGTTGATTCTCCTTGCGAGCAATGTTCTAACACAATCCGACGGTCTTGTTTAAGTAGCCGCAGTGCAGCGTGCTTTTCAATTTTTTCCAGTGAATTCATGAGTACCTATAATAATTTATTTTTAGCTGACGAATGATCTCTTCTACCTAAGGGCTTTTTTTTATGCGGATCGCACTGGAACGCGGTGGATCGCGATGAACATTGGTATTTTTTTATTCTGTTCCCCAGCCGTGATCCAAGCGTTCCAGGTGGATCAGGGTGGTACGCTGGATCGCTCTTCCGAGGTGGGGCGAGCTCACGATCCACTGTGATCCTTTGAGGAAGTTGCCGTCCCCAACAAATCAAAACAATGACAAATCTAACCAAATTACAAGTTTGGATTTTTTTATCACTTGGAACACTGTGGATCGGTCCGGATCGCTCCGGATTCCAATCCAGTGCGATCCACCTTGATCCGCGATAAAAAAAAAGCCCTCTATAACTTCTCAGACTCCACATTGTGGAATATATCAGTAGAACATGTATCTCTAATTGCAACATTGCTGATTTCTTTCCATGCAACATTTTTTAAAATTAGAAACCCAAAGCCGAATTCATACACATTTCAATCTTTCATCCAACCAAAGCGGACAAAAAGTTGGATGGGAAGTCGAATGCTTAAATACTTCATACAATAACCATAGCCGTAAGATATTGGAATTCAGGTATTTCTGTCTGTTTGGTTTGCGAATGTACAGCTTCGGCCAATGTTGGTAGGGAGATCACCTACAGTTCAACTTTCCATGTCAATTGAATGGAAAGTTGAACAGTTGTAGGCGATGTCACACTCAAGTTTCCGTCAAACTTTTTATCTGGTTGTTGTGTTCTCATGTCAGTATCACATACACAATTAAACTTTTAATTTGACAATAATGGAAGTAAAGTAAAATAAAAAGTTGAACATAGTGAATTGGACTTAATCAGATAAGACAGTACTATTTGCGGGCAAAAAAGAGCCCAAATTTAATCTTTGAAATTTGATCGTAAAGAAATTGAGTCACATCCTGTTGAAAGCCTGTGTAAAGAGCTGAACATTTTTCTTTGTTTAACCGTGTATCATGATTTCTGTCAGGGATAATTGAATTGCCACCATCAGAATCTACCCCCCTACATTGATGTCACATGGCGATGCTGCAGCTGAGTGTGTGACTTGAAAAATTAAAATGAAATATTTTTAATCACTTTTAACCGAAAAAAACATGCAGGCATTCTCAGTATCAAAAATTTGTCCGCCGGTTGAGCTTAAGACAGGCTGATTTTACATGGAATAATTATATTTCGACGGTGCAAGTCAGCAATCACATAACTCGGTTTGCGACGTCGCAGACTTCCTGTCATACTTTATTTTTTAAATGGAAAACTACTCAACGGCAATTCTTTAAAACTGTCATGATTTTTCTTCTCAATGCGAAGAAAATTCTGCAAAAACTTCAAGAAATAATGTCAATTTGCTCTCCTTTAAAAAAATGATGCAGAGGCGGAGATTTTCAGACACCGCAAACGAGTTATGTGATTGCCGACTTTCACCGTCGATTTGCATCTTACAGTTGGAATCTACAGCACATATTTTAAACGATTGTTCCAGGAGTTTATCAGCCTCCAAAACTGTGCTACCTGTTGATATGGCCTCCTCAGCAAACGACTGCAGCAAAGCCAGCACAAGTGCCAATAAAAATCCTGCACCTGTGGACTCAACAAATGTAGCAACAAATGCATCTGCTGCACCATCGCCGTCACCTAGGCAAAATAATCTTCAACGAATTCAGCAACGAAAACAGCAAGTCTACAACTGGCAGTCAGCCAAGAAGATATTAAAACTAGCCATTTATTCAGCGTGTCAGTCAGATGGCTGCAAGTGCACAGGTTGGAAAGCGCCATTGTCACCGAACAAATCACCAAGAGTGGATGTCGCCACTCAGTTAGCTAATTTTCCGGACCCATGTCGAAATTGCACACATATCCTAGGTTAGTAAATTTTGTGCTATTTACTTTCTGTCCACATAAAAGCATCTTTTTATTAAAAACATTTTCTGGGATTGGTTTTCCCCATTCTCACTCTTTTGCATCTAGGATGGTTTGATTAAGATATACCAGGGCGGGCAGGTTTAAGTGTGTTAAGTTTTTCCATTGACGTATAATACAATCTAGACCGCGCACTTGGCCGGACTTTAGGCGGGGGAGGTAAGACAGCTAGCGGGGTAAATCAGGGTAAAGACGCGCCTTCAGCCTAGTTGATACCGCCGGATATACGAGCTAAGTGTACCTGTATCAGGCAACGGCACTGGCAAGACTGGCGTTTCCACGAATTCCACCATTGTCTCGGTACATATCGCCGGTACACTTGCTGGGTGTTGCTGGGTTGCCTATCGTCTCGCTTGAAGGGAGCCTAGTCTCGCGGAAATTTCCTAATGAGCGGTCTAGATTGTATTATACGTCAATGAGTTTTTCTTGGCCTGATCGCACTCTACCATTGACCCTAAAGAAAAAAGTGCTAATTTGCAGGAAAATGAACCCATGGACAAAAAATAGATTTATTAAATTTAATTTTAAATGAAATACCTAGTGAATTAAAAAGGTAAAAAAAAAAAAAAAAAAAAAAAAAAAAAACAGATTTTGACCTATCTTACTTGTTGCAAGGAACCATGGCTTTGACATTTGGGTTTCTTTTCCCATTTTTAAATTCATTCCATCAGTCAGAGAGGTGCATGAAGACTGTAAAATTCGGATTTCTTAAGATAGATTACTAAGGGACCAATTTCGTGGCTCAAGGAGCTTTTCATTGGCTCAATACGGGCTGTTTTTTTACTTTGAGGTATCAAACATGGGTGTTTTTACTGTAAAGTTTTTAATTTATTTTCCAGGAAATCATGTATCCCATTTGAAGGCCTTGCCGGAGGAAGAAATAAATAGACTACTAGGGATGGTTGTAGATGTAGAAAATATTTTCATGTCAATGCACACGGAACAAGATGCGGACACCAAAAAAGTTTACTATTTTCTTTTTGATGTAAGTTATTTGGTTACTTTTTGTTATCCCAAAGTTATGTAAATACTTAGCTACTCAGCTTAGTCAGCCAAGTAAAAATCAAGACTTTTTTCAAAGAGTGTAATTTAGGTCTAAAGAAGGTGTCTGCAGGCCTGAAAAACCGAAAATGGCCTGGGAATTGAATGAATAAAACTGAAATTTGAAAAGTCTTGAAACTTGAAATCTAAAAAAACATCAGCCCTGTCCACACAATCAAACTAAATATCTTTCTGGTTTGGGGCTCACTGTCATGATTTACATTTTGGATAGTGAACAGAGGAATATCTTTCAATAAGAAATCGCAATTTTAGTTAATTGAGGGATTAAAACCGGAAGAATGAAGGTTTATATGTTCCTACATTTTGTACATAGTGAAATTATTGCCTTAAATTTATTTATTTTTACTTCTACGCACGGAAATTTTCAATATTTGAAAAGTCAGGGAGTGAAGATTATTCTCTTCAGGGAAAACCTGGAAAAGGAAGAGAAGTTTTTTCTGCCAAGTTCGTAGAAACCCGGCCCTTTTTAAAACCCCTGCAAGGAATGAAAACTCAAATAGGTTTTCTGGTCTGACCAGTCACTCTTGCTCGTTTTTCCTATCTAAATATTTGGCAAATATCATAATTTCTATATCGCTTTGATTTGGCAGCTCCTTCGACAATCAATTGTGAACCTAAGGAAACCTAAAGTTGAAGGGCCCCTGGGTCATCCACCTTTCGAACAGCCCAGCATAGCCAAAGCAATTCTCAATTTCGTATATTATAAATTTGCTGATAAACCTCAAGTGGTAAGTATTCAAAAAATATCATCAAGTAATAAGAATCACTTTATTGTGACAGCACTTCATTTATCTCAGGCTCAATAGCTCTGCACAGAGCCCAAAGTAGCTGTTGATGCAGGTCGTAACAAGAAAGCAAAGAGTAATGAAAGGCACCTTTTCCTATCAGATGAAATGTCTATGTATGGAAAATATGTATTTTTGACAAGAGGGAGTATCTCTTTATCTCTATTTAAGGACTTTATTGACGGTGAAACTCCAAAACCACGTATCTCCATTTGCGTTGCTGCAAACTCTCTGGATTACTTTATTTTTACATGGAGAGCTATTTTACATCAATTCTTAAAAATTTCCACAATTTTTCTTCTCTTTGTGATGCAATTTTAAAAAAAAATAAAAAATTAATAATTGATGTTAATTTGTTCTTCTTCAAAAAATAAAATAGCAGTGGAGATTTTCAAACACCACAAATGAGATGCATGGTTTAGGAGTTAATATGTTGACATAAAATAATGGTGGTCGTATCAGGTTTTACAATAAGCCATCCAGTAACGTCTGTATCAAATCATATTTTTATACATGTCTTTGAAAAAATTTGGGATGCAGAGCAAATACTAGAATTTTTCAACATTGAAATGATTAATTTTGGAAATGATACCTTCAAAATTGTATTCAACAAAATCAAAACAACAAAATGTTGATCCAATCTACTGGAAACCATACATGTAGCATCATATCACAGGGCCTTGTAACCATAGAGGTTACTAGTGCATTGTAACTTGGACGAATTCGTCCGCTAGATTGAAAAACCGAAGCTCAAGCTGATGTGGCTATAGGAAAATAGAAAGAAACAAGAACAAAAGAACAAAAAAATTAATTGACTCATTGTTTTCAATTCACAGTTGAATCAGTATCTGATTTTAAATAACACCTTCTTTAATCGCAAATACATATCCTACAGTCTAAAGTGAACTATGAGTGAATATAGGTAATGAGCATCATCTGTGGATTTTATATATTCATTAATTTTAATAATTTTCTTTCACAGGAGTGGCAAATGATGCATGATTTAGCGAAAATGTTTTTACACTGTTTGAATCATTGGAATTTTGAAACACCCTCAACCAAAAAAGCAGATGCATCAACAGAGGAAGATGCATCAGAAATGACTGCATATACAACAAACTACACGAGGTCAGTACTTCTACTCTTTGCAACATACCAGCTCCTGACCATGCAAAATCCTTAATTTGCAGTTGTACACCTTCTGTGCATTCGTCTGTAAACCTGTGTAGCATCTTAATAAGGTGCATTATGAAAACAGAAAAGCTTTAGCATGTCTTTCAGTAATTAAGATGCACGGCTTAAGGTCTAGGCTGAATATTTTCGAAGCGGCTGATTCTACTAAAAAAATGCAGAGAACAACTTCACCATATTTTTCAAGTTTTTTTCCAAATCTGATCAAAACTGCAATTTTTCGAACATATATTCAAAATTCGATTTATTTTCAGTAAGGTACCCCCAAAACCCCTCCAAAATGTTTCCAATTTCATTTTTCACCTGAATTTTTGATTCGGCATGAAAAGTTACTTCTGAAGTCAAATTTTCATGATGATTGGCCCAAAATTTCCCCTAATTTGGAACAAACATATATTTTTCTAAAACTTTTTGTGGCAGTAGCTCGGTGGGGTTTGATTTAAGGACCCATGTTTATGAGCAAAAAAGTCTATTTTTGACTTAAAAAATCTGTAATCTTACTGGTTAAGCCTGAGACAACCTGTTACTTGGAAACTCTTCAAAATAGTGAGTATAAAGAAGCGTATTAGTTAATGGTTTGCATATATTTCATACCTCTCTGAATATTTAAAATAAATCTGATGATTTTGGCACAACTTGATTAAATTTTGATATCACCTTTTTATTAATTTTTTTTTCTTTTCACAGGTGGCTGATATTTTGTCAAGTTCCAGCTTTTTGTGACTCACTTCCACATTTTGAAACTGCTCTTGTGTTCGGGCGGACGTTACTTTGTGCTGTGTTCAGGACAGTTCGGAGACAGCTTATGGAAAGGTGCCGAAGTGATCGGGATAAAATGCCACCAGAAAAGAGAGATCTTGTTCTTACGCATTTCCCCAAGTGAGTTACTTCATCTAAAACCTCAATAATTGTAAAGGAAATTAGAGATCAAGCGAGCATGACCCACTTAAGATGTTGTCAGAGGGTCTTTTCTCACATCCACAGTTTAATATTTTTTCTATTTTTCTTGATCTTTGATGTTCTATAATGTAATATATATATATATTATATTATAGTATTTCTATATTATAGTAGATCTATATTATAGTAGCTCTAAAATATTCTAACCTTATTATACTTTATCTATTTCTATACCTGCTAATTTTTGTTAATCACTTGCTGTCAGTCATCAGCATGCCTTTTTGTGAAAAAGGTAAAAACTAAAAAAATTGCTCGAAATTGGTAGAAGATAAGTTCAAATGGATCACCTCCTTTTTATAGACACTAGGGGGCTCTGATCCCTGACCACTGCGCAACCCTACCCCCAGGGCAGCACCCCCAAAAGTCCGCTTTGCGGCTGGCAAAATTGTCGAATTCGCTCGGATGAAACAAACTGATATTGCTTAAAATATATTAAAAATTTAAAATCATCCTCATCAATCAACAACTAAAATCAAATAAAAAATAAAAAGATACCTCATCGAAAACTGAAAGCAAAAAAAAAATCAGACGAACCAAATTGAAATCGACTACTCTCAACCTAGTAAGAAAATTCAACCCCCCCCCCCCCAAAAAAAAACAGAGTAATACTCAGAATTTAAAAAAAAAAAAAAACCCCTCGATTAATACCTAATAATAAAATAATGAGAGGATGCGGGCCAACCACGAAGGGATTAAAAAAGAACAGAGGATGGAAGCTGGAGTCAACAACAACGCAAAGGGAAACCCACTAAGGTTCCTACACCCCCCCGATCCCACCCACATTCGTGGGTTTCCCACTTATGGACTTTAAACTCCCCTTCCTTGCCCCATCCATCGAGCGTCTTAAAAATAATTTTATTAGAATAGAGAGGATTTTATCGATAAAAATTTTCCCTCGGCAAGGGTTGGGGGCCATAACCTTTATAACTCAATGCTAATATTTAATACTTATCCATGAATTCGAGTATTTTCATTGTTTTGTCCACTATTAGACAACTTTTTCCTCTTTTCTTCACCGTAAATTAGTTTCTTTTTCTACTGTAGCACCATCCTCCAACTTTACTCTCTCTTAGATTTTATATTACAAAATTTTATCTTTTTATTCTCGTCTCTAATCTCTATTTTATTTTGCTATTAGGTTTTTAGCACTTGTAGAAGAAGAAATTTATTCAGATTCGTCTCCCATTTGGGATCCTGAATATCGACCTGCTCCACCTCGCCACCTACAGTCCTCAGAAAAAGGTAGTCTGTTCTTTTCTCCTTCTATTTTGATTCTCAACTAGGATTGGGTACTGGCCTGTGAAAAGGTTATGTGTTGTATATTGGTTAAAGTCGTGTCTTGAGTCAATAAGATGACCTTATCAACTTTCTAGAGGACTTACAAAACCAAAAGAAACAAAAGCTAAATAAAACTAACGGAAAAAATTGAGCTGACAAACTGTGAGTCGGATGAATAAAAGAGAAAATAGAATCAGAAAATTAAAAAACTCAGATGAAAAACTCACTGAAATAAATTAAAGTACAGTCGAACCTCGATAACTCGAAAACCTCAATAACTCAAAGAAAATGTCCGTTCCCTTCCGCAGAAGGCCAAAATCCTCGATAACTCGAAAAATTTGTTCCGTTAACTCGAAGACATTTGAGGCTCATTTGTACCTCAGTAACTCGAAGGAATTGGCGGTTTACCTTTATAACTCGAAGGCAACTACCATGTATCAAATATGTACCTCAGTAACTCGAAGGAGTTGGAGAAAAACCTCTATAACTCGAAGGATGCTTCGGCCCACTGGGGGGGGGGGGGGGTGACTGGTTTGCTGAGTGATGAGGATATACTGGCCTCTGTTTCGGCAGATAACAACGAAGAAATCGACGATGAAGATGACGAGCCTCTTGTCACAAAACCAGTGGTGCCAAATAAGCAGGCAAAGAGCATACTTACTACACTCCGAGATTTTGTGGAGCAACTGCCTAATGTTAGTGATGATGTTTTTTCTGCTTTGGTAACACTTGAAAATGAGGTAGATAGACACCGTTTGCAACACTTGCAGCAGAGCAGAATAACTCAGTTTTTTAAAATTTAATTCTTGATCTTTGTGTACATATTTTTTCCAATAATAAACCATTGTCCTACCCCAATCGGACGTGGGGTTAAATATTAGTTCCTACTTTCATTCCCCAATATTCCCTTATTATGATAACGTAAAACAAATAACGGTTTTTTTTTTCTAAATTGACCTAGCACCAACCTCGAACCCCCAACCTCGATAACTCGAATTTTTCATCTCCAAACCTCGTTAACTCGAAACCTCGATAATCTCGAAACCTCAATAACTCGAATTTTATCATCGCTTCCCTTCAGCTTCGAGTTATCGAGGTTCGACTGTAATTGCCTATGCGCTTCAGAAAATCAGCATCAGAATTTCAGCCTTAAATAAGGGACTGCATGGTTTCAAAATACACAGATGTTTACTTCAATTCATTTTGTGAGTTCGACTGAGAGTTTTTCAATTTTTCAATTCTCCTTTCTCTCTTTTTTGGAGGACAATTCTCTCTTTTTATCAGGTGTAATTTTTATTTGCTTATTTGATGCTATCCATATTCTCATGATTCTTGCTTTAAGATTACTAGCAAATGAAAAGATAAGATTATAAAATAAAGAAATACATACTGCTATTCTCTTTGCCCAAAATATTTTTTCCTGGCTTTAACAAATGAATTTACTTTGCACTAAGAAAACTAAAAACATTATTCTCTCCACAGGTGTCCGCCGTCCAGGTGAATTTGAGAAACTGACAGCTCCTACCAATGAAAAAAATAATTTTTCAACGGTTAACATTAGCTTAGGGATGGGGAAGAAGTTGAAATTAGACCCTTCCTTAGCGTAAGTTTGCTTCAAATACTCACTAAAATTTTTTAATGCCTATCTAAATACCAACATTAAAATGCAATTCCTCAGTTGGATAAAGTAACATTTCTTATGAGGTTGTCCAGTAAATTTCAATTCTTCTCAATGATTTTAAGGGACAAAAAACGAGTTGAAAGTTACTTGATTTTAGCTTCCACCTCTATGCGCATTGTTGAGCAAGGCAAAATGGTCTCCAAAGAGATCGATCCGATTGCGGTCGCTGCGCTGACTAAAAATGTAAAGAAAAAATCCAAAGAAATTTCTGTTAACTAAGTGCACCCTCTACTTTTCAAAAATGTAAGAATTAAAAATGAGCAAACAAGCTCATTAAGCCACATGTTCAAAAAACTCTAATTATGCAATGCCAATAAGGAGGTTATTTAGAAACTCAAATTTTATGGTTTTATGGTATTCAATATGTACAAATTATTGGTTTTCTTACCTGACTTTGCTTAAATTTCTTCGAATGAGATTTATACCTTTGCAGAATTTTTAAAAACATAGTGGCTGAGACAAAATTTGTCCTAGTTTTTAAAAATGAGAGTTTTTAATACAGCCTGGTTTTGCATCACATGATTCAATCAATCTGATAATACTACACTCAGAGAGAAAGTGCAGTAATGTACATAGGGTGTTCAAAAAATTTTGCACACTTTCGGATTTTGAGCGGACGAAAGCAGCTATCGATTTGCAGTTTATGTGTGCTTAAAGTAGACGTAATTATCCATAAAACAAGACCAATAACAACTCTCTAGATTAAAAAATGACAGAGATACAGGGTTTTGAAAATGACATGTAGCGTGACCGCCTCCAGGATTTTTAGCTACAAATATGTTTATCAAGGGGAAAAAAGTTAAATGAGAATTGAGTGTTTTCATTAAAAAAACTTATAAAATCTTACAGAAATTGACGAACTTCAAGTTTCTTCATCGGATGACACGGATGACTCAACATTCGGCTGTTTTTCGAAGTATTTTCCACCACTTTGAACACAAAGCTTCAGCAGTTCTGCCAACTTCACAAGGATCGTCTTTTCGAAGTCCTCTTGACTGAGGGTTTTGAAGCAGTTTTGAACAGCGGTTTTGATCTAGGCTTTGGAATGGCTCTTTCCTAAGTTAAAGACATTCTGAGAGGCACATGGTTTGATTCCATAGCCTAGATCAAAACCGCTGTTCGAAAATGCTTCAAAACCCTCCCTTAAGAAGACTTCGAAAAGACGATCCTTGTGAATTGGACAGAGCGGCTGAAGCTTTGTGTTCAAAGTGGTGGAAAATACTTCGAAAAACAGCCGAATGTTGAGTCATCCGTTTCATCCGATGAAAAAACTTGAAGTTCGTCAGTTTCCGTAAGATTTTGTATGTTTTTTCAATGAAAACACTCAATTCTCATTTAACTTTTTTCCCCTTGATAAACATATCGGTAGCTAAAAATCCTGGAGGCGGTCACGCTACATGTCATTTTTAGAACCCTGTATCTCTGTCATTTTTTAAGCTAGAGAGTTGTTCTTGGTCTTGTTTTATTGGTAATTACGTCTACTTCAAGCACACATAAACCGCAAATCGATAGCTGCTTTCGTTCGCTCAAAATCCGGAAGTGTGCAAAACTTTTTGAACACCCTATGTAGATGGTTTTAAGAACAGTATTTATCTCAATTTTTTTCTTTTTCTGCCGCAATGTGTAGGAATTTAAGTTCCATAACTAACTGAATTTAAGTTTTGATTGGATGAAATTTAGTTCATTACTTTTCTTCCTTTTTTTTTTCATCATGACATATTCATGCATATTCTGAGCAAAATGTTTGCAATGGGTCTGTTGCACTCAAGAGATACAGCCAACTGAATACACTTTTTAGGGGTAAATTTGCCCAAAAACCATGTTGGGCCTGCCCATGAAAATGTGGAAAAGCCCCCAAAAATGTAGAAAGGGGGAATATTTTGAAGGATTACAAGTCGAAAGTCTACAAAAAACAGAAAAGAAGTCATCTACTTTTAAATTGGTGGGAAATTTTGTGGGAAACTGATGAGAAAAATATGGAAAGCCGGTGAGTGAGCGTGTGAAAATGTGAAAGCTCAAAGATTCTGTACCCCTGAAACAACATCGTTTGTATTCAGCAACCGAACAACGTAAAGCTCCTCAAATCTTATTATACCATGAAATCTTCCCAGGTCCAACGATTTTCCATTTATTGCAATTTGGAACTCCAGTAGAAATTTAAAAATTTTGAGTTTTTATTCCTCCTAAATCTTAATTTTCTTAGATTCCTTGTATTAGCAAAAAAAAGATTCTCAATCTACATTTTTGCAGTCATGAAGGTTTTTTTTTCCATTTCAGCTAGTAGATCAGGCTCGAAACAAAGTGCACCTACTTTAGCATATTGATAACAAAGGCGCCATCTGGTTTTAAAAATTGTTTTACCTTGCAGTTTTTTAGACTGTCACAGCTCACCAGTTCGAATAAGGAAGAAAATTACTGTAAAATCTGAAATGATAAGTGACATTACTTGATAAATCAACATAGTGCCACCATTCTCCTGCTTCCTCCCTTCTGTGCATCTCCACATCAAAAATTATTCCCCATGACTCATTATCTATCTTTGTTTTTTTTTTACATAGTGATGATTCTCAAAAAGAGACTAGTGAATCAAAAAATCGCTCTGATCGAGTGAGTGGAGCTGACAGCAAAAGTCGGAAGTCGGATCCACTATGTGGCCCTGAAATAATAGGGGATCCAACAGAGGAGGAAGTTGTTGAAATCAATGCCAAAATCAACAATCTGAAACAGAACTGCGGCCTAGAGGTGATACTTCTTTGTGATACTTTCTAGATTAATATTCAAGGATTCTGCTAACTGGTTCATTGTTGATCATAATGGTGTGAGTTACCAGGTTGTGCGATAAAATAAGGATATAAAAAGTGGGTTTACTATCCTCATTTTATGAGAAAAGTGCCGATTTTTCAGCACAATCTGACAACAATGAATGATTGGACAGCTTTGGAATTTTCCAATCGCTTCTATAAAGCGATTGCATCTGCAAGCAACATGACTTCGATCAACCAGAGCTAAGGCTTTTGACATTTTAGGGAGGGGAAGGGGGGTCTGTTTTTTTTTTTAAAAAAAAATTGCATTTTTGTAAATTTTTAATCTTACTTTCAGTTTTTAGGAGAATTTTTGGTGCCTGTAGTTCAACTGATATTTAGTCTGTATTTTGATTTTTGATTCAACCAATGCTGTACCCTCAAAAAGCAATAATTGGGAAACTTTGGTGCCATTTTCTGGGGCTTAAGAAAGTCCTAATCGTAGCACCATAATAAGGGACATTTTTCCGAATCTGAAGGAAAATTTAAGAGTATAACTTTGGGATTATATCCTCGAAAGTGATTAAAATGTTTGTCCCTACAAATAATACAAAATATGAGGGAAATTTCACCATTTTGACAAACTTCAAGGTAGATTAGGACCTACTTTTAATTTTGCAAAATCCCAAATATTTTTTTCGCCTGCAATCCGTAATTTCTGTAGTGACAAATCATATTAATCTCTTGTTTGGATCTATTCCGGAAGCTATACTCTCTAATTTTATTTTAGGTTCGGAAAAATTGTCCTTTTTATGATATTCTGGACTAGGTCTCCTCAAACTTCCCTTACTCACAACAAAAACTATATGGACGTATCTATGTTAAACGGGACTATGTTCCATGCAAACCCTATGCACATAGTTCCTTTTAGCATAAATACATTCATATAGGGCCTTCCTAAGAAAAAGAGCTGATTAAGGAACGACTATGAATACAACTCATAGCACCGTGTAAGATTTTACTTTTTGGATGATCCCTGTATCATTTTGAATTAAGTCTCTGCTTGAGTTAAATTCACTTGAGTATTTTTCCCTAAGACCTTTAAATTCATTTTTTTTTCTTAATCAAAAAATATTAAAATTCTGAGGTCAACCTAAGGCCAATACCTTCACTGCTGTGTTGAAAATCCAAACTTATCAAATATTTCCAGGCTGTTTTTGCTGACAATGGTCCCAGAGATGAGCTACCCAAAATAGAAGAAGCAAGAGGAATGATCGAACTTCAGTTAGTTGGTAATAGTTTATCACAGCCAGTTAGTCAAGACACTATGATGTGGCTGATAGGTCTTCAAAATCTGTTCTCTTACCAATTACCAAAGATGCCAAAACATTACATCACTAGGCTGGTTTTCGATCCGTAAGTTTTTTATTTTTGTGTGAACTCATTTTTTTAGAGAGATTCCTCTCTTGAAATTTTCAAAGGAATTAGAGATCATAATGTACACTCTTTTCGTATGGATGTAATCATATTTATTTTAACATGCACTCTCAAAAGCCTCATTCACACTGTTCTCTGTTGCTCTGCAACAACTAGCCGCCCAAGTCCCCTATCCTCCCAAAGCCCTTCAGAGAGTTGGCTTTCTCTAATTTCTTTCAAAACTCCCTGTTTTCATTTTTTTACTGGGCGTACACTTTTACAATCAAACTTATTGTCGTCCTCATTTTGTCTTTCCAAAACAATTCCTTGAGTCTCTTTTCAGTGGTGCAAAAATTATACAAAGCTTCTCTAGTTTTATGAGGAACATCTTACAGGTCCTATCATTATATTTAGTAATTCAACACACAGTCTTGTTAAGTAACTTCTAATCGTCATTATTTTTCCAGGAAACAAAAAACACTAGCTTTGATAAAGCATGGTAGACCAATCGGTGGAATTTGTTTCCGCATGTTTCCAGAACAAGGATTTTCAGAAATAGTTTTCTGTGCTGTCAGCTCAAATGAGCAAGTGAAAGGATATGGTACTCATCTGATGAATCATCTTAAAGATTACCACATCCAGATAAATATTCACCACTTTTTAACTTTTGCTGATGCTTATGCCATAGGTACGTCTTTCTTTTGTAGAACTATTTCCAAAACTTAATGTTAAATCTTAAATCCAAAGCGAAATCTTTTCAATCTTATCGAATACTTATATAGGTAAATATGTTATCTTCTCCGAAGGTGCTTGTAGTTAAAATATTGTGGATAATAATTGTAAGGAGTCCCCAGAAAAATTTAAAAAGGAAAAAATACATACCCTCAAAAACGAGTCAGCAGTAGGTAACCCCTAAAGGATCGAAATATTTGGCCTCTTTGCAGCAAAATTTTCTAGCATTGTGTTTTCATATTGTCTCAAATATGTGAACAGGATTTCTTGTAAGATTGATGTTTTCGACAGGAAAAGGGTGCTTATGTGTTGTAGGGAGAACGAATTTTCTGCATCCTTGTACCATAAGCTATCCAATAATATATTGTTTACAAATATTTGAATTAAAGCAAAATAAAGACCATGGAGTGGGAGTGAAACACTGACTCTGTAGCGTTCCTGTGTGTCAAAGACCGCTTATCACTGCACAGCAATATGTATTGGACATTTCAGCGCTTCTGTTATCCACGACTTTCTGTTTCATGGACAATGGCTGAAATTGTTTGTTTTTTTTTTTTCCGGTTAAAATAAGAAATGAGATGTGTTTTCAAAATTTCACCCCTCTTACTCACCACTTCTTTTTTTTAAAGAAAGGAACAAGAAACCACAAGTGGCAGGTATTGGAAGGCGAAACAACTGTATTCTTTAGTGGCAGCTGTCAGAAAAAAATGCATATCGAAAAATAACAGGAGGCGATTGAATTTGTATTAGTATGATGAAGATAGAAAATAGGCCATGAAATACCAAAAACTGGAGCAATTCTTGCACAACAGTGTTGTCTCAGTGAATATCAACTTGTGAATTGTGATTGGTGTGATATAATCTGCATCTATTTTTATTTAGATTCCATTCATCATTAAACTGCTTAGTAGCTAAAATTTTTACTGCCTCTACGTGGTTAAAAATGGTTAAAAAATCCTGTGGTAGCGAACTTATGATAGTCTTCAAAAAAAGCCCATCACTGCTTTGTTACCTCCTCTAAACTTACATGATCACAAACTGTATCACTTCTGATTCTTCTAGGTTACTTCAAGAAACAGGGGTTCAGTAAGGATATTAAGCTGAATCGAGCCGTCTACCAAGATTTAATAAAGGATTATGATGGTGCAACGCTCATGCACTGTCAGTTGAATCCAAAGATTGTTTACACTGAATTTACCAGTGTTATTCGCAAACAGCGTGAGGTAAGTCAGTTAGTAATTTATGATTTGTTACGAATTCAGTATTTGTATGCTGAAAAGAGAGATCATATAGTAATGTCAGGCAAAACTGATAAAAGTTGCTTAATGATTGTGCAAGCTAAATGGATGTTTCATTTTGGAGTTATTTAGTGTCTTGGTTTTTAAATTGTGAAGCAACTATTAAAAAGTCTTTTTATACGAGTCTTTTTACTGTATAATGGAAGAAATTACTATTACCTGTGTCATTAGTCAGGCACTTTGTGTGGAGGCAGGTTGAAACGTAAAGGTATTTTTGTATATTGTAAGATGTGTACTGAACTTTCCCCTCCAGGTACTTAAATTCTTACATTTTGCCTCCACCGTGCATATCTCTTTTGCACCTTTTCTCTACGCCATGCGAATAATTAACAGTAAAGAGAATTTTCCATAAGATATGGGCAAGCTCGCATTGAGTCTCAACTCTTAAGTATTTTTTGAGATCTTAAAGGAGATTCGCAATAGGAATGTAATCTACGACACGAAAAGTGGCGGCTGAGGGGCAGAGTTTGGTGAGCGGCTCGATCTATTGCTTAAGGGTTGGTTGGCTGCGGCAAGCCTGAGCCCTCTGAATGTACCAATATACCTGTGTTTCAACCCTTAAACAGTAAATTTAGCTGCTCACCTGACCCCACCCCTCAGCCGCCACTTTTTGTGTCATAGACTAAAGCAGCCCTATTATGTTTCTTACAAAATTTCATGTTGGTTTGGTTGATTCAATAAAAAATCTTATGTCTTTGCAAGATCTTCATTTATTAAAGAATCCGTAAGCTTGACCAATGGTTTACGTCGTCAAACAGTTCCACACTAAATGAGAATGTGAAATGGACTGCACAAGATGCAGATAAAAGAAAGAAAAAATATAATTCACAACTCACTTCCAATTAAAATTTTTTTAAAACGATTTTTACTTTGGACCAGTTTTGAACATGTAGCTCATTTTCAGCAATAACTGCAGCTGCTGATATCGCTAAAGTTATCGTCGAAGATGAACCACATGCATCTTTTAGAAGAGCTGAGGACTAATCTCTTTTAATATCAAATCAACTTATTTCATTTTTTTCATCATTATATATGGACTGACTTAAGCAGAAAGGAACCAACCCACATATTGGAAAAAATTGAGTTATGAGTGGTTTTGAACTCAACCACTGCTCTACTATCTATCGCCAAAAATTCAAAGTTTTTGCTGGAGAAAATTTTGCAGAAATTGAACTCGAAGTTTATCTTTTACATTGAGTCTTATGCAGGAGCCAAACTTTAAACCTCTTTCTCTCGGTTCCATCCCGATGTGGCTTGGTTCATTTCTGTTTAACTCCGTCCATATCTAAGTTGACTATGAGCGAATAAATATTACAATGTTGGCTATATTTATTTGCATTTTCTTCAAAAAAACTTTTAAATCGTAACTACATACCAACCTGAACTTAGCTTTTTCTATAAAAACAACGATTTAATAGAAAAACAAAGCCTCTCATAGGAGAAAATTTTTAGATTTTAATTGTGAGTCTCCATTTCAGATCATCAAGTATATAATTGAATCAAGAAATTCACAAGCTCAACAGGTCTATCCAGGGTTGACTTGTTTCAAAGAAGGCGTTCGTCCAATTCCTGTTGAGTCAATCCCTGGTATCCAAGAAACTGGTTGGCGGCCTGCTGCGCGCATGACTCGAGTGAACAGGATGACGGAAGAATGTTCTGACCCAGATACATTAGCAAAGAATTTCAGTATTATTCTCAATACTGTAAGTCAGTCACTATCAAAGGGCAGTTTAAAGTTGCCACCTACGATTAGGCTGATCTTTTTCACAGACTCTTTAAACAATTTAATTATACTTCTTTCCTCTTCTTGTCCCGCTTTGAGCTACGAGGACCCAGAGCAAAGCGGAAAACCTTTGCCCTGGCCGTCGGCTTTAAAGTATTGATCTTCCTTTTGAGAAATTTTTCTTAACTCGTTATGATGCTGTATGTCAAATTTCACTGCCTAAAACCAACCCCAAATTTTTTTTTGAGTTTTTCGCTGAAGTATGTATCTCTTCCTTTCTTTGTCTTTCTATAAATGATTACCAAAGCTCGGATAAAAGGCTGTTAAAAGATTTCAAATGTATGGAAGGCTAGTAAAGCTCAAACGGAGTAGATTTTCAACAACAGTCCCAAAAGTTTAGCACTTCCCATCACAACTAGATTTTAACAGAACATTGAAATTTTACATTCAGTCACCAGTGATCATTCCCCCATAGGTTAAGAAGTGCCCGAACCCTTTCTTGTTCACTGTGGAAGAGGAGCAAACACGTTTGTAATAGATTTGTCTAAAGAGTTTGTGATGTAGAAAAATTCAGCCCAATCAGATGTTGCAGCTTTACTTTTTTTGTTTGGAATTATTTTTCTTGTCATCCCTGAATAATTTTGCACTCACGGAAGAGAAAAAAACAATTTGAGATTATGTACAGTAAAAAATGTTAAGGTTTGAGAACCAACTAATAGTACATATGATAAATAAGATTTTCCCTCTTATGTTTACCGTCATTAAAATCTCATCAAAAATTGATATTTCAGCCGACTGTTTCCTAAAGATCATCTTTTACAAACATCAATATGATTCGTCTTTAATATTTTACAACCTATTAAACATCAAAAACATTAAGAAGCACTCTTGGTAATACATATTTGCAAAGGCAGAAACCTCCAACTTGATTCAGCTCCAATCAAGGAGCCCGACGATTTGTATTAGTGAAGGTAAATAAGGTAACCAGTATTATCTCGTCATACGTATGATGAAATCCTTAAATTTCCAAAAGGACTGTGAATCATGTTTGCCTTTCCTAACTTATTTCTGGATTGGATAAAATATGAAAAGCCTTGTTACTCCCAAAAATGAAAAAAGGAAGTATCTGCTTCTTTTAAAACTCAATGAAAAATGTTCATGAAGTCCATGTTCAATTTCTGAACAAATAAGCCTTATATATGTACTATCTGTTGTCCTTACCAGCACTTACAAGCAATGCTGTCCAGGGATTTTTCCCTCAATAGACTGTGAGGAAAACTATTGTTACGATTTGCCTCTCACTTTTAGCGAAGTAACCGATATTTTTTTTTTTTTAAATAATTCCAAAAAATTATTTTTGATTTATTTTCTTGTTCTTTCATATAGTTGTAGAGCAGTGGTGTTCCTTGCAACTTCAGTCTCTGTCACAGAAAAAAGTTACACCTAAGTATGGTGGATGTACTTTTTTCAGTGCATTCACTGTTTTTTCTATAATTTCTTTGGGGAAGGTTTCTTATGTATCTAAACCAACTAAGCTTAATGCAGCGAGTATTCCATAGCCAAAAGATTTGACACATGCCATTTTCACTGATGAAGCCTCATTTATTCATGATCAAATAAATAAATAAATAATATGTAATGCTGGGTGTTCTTTTTCCAGATAAAAAATCATGATTTTGCTTGGCCTTTCTTGGAGCCTGTTAAGACTGAAATTGCTGCTGATTATTATGACCACATAAAATATCCAATGGGTGAGTATTGCTTTCGTATAAACTTCTTTATTAGCTTTCAAAAAATGTAATGTCAGTGACACAATATGAAGCACCGTCATTCAGTTAAAATCTCTCAAGCACCCTTCAAATAGGATGCTCTGAAATTTAGGATTTTCGGTCAAAATCGTACGTTTGTTTCTCCTCCATTCGTTACTCCATTTCCCATTCCCTCCCAAAGCACATTTTCTGCCCACCTAGACCAATCTTCACAATTTGACGCAGGAGACAATCTTAAACTGTCAAAAACCCTGCACTCTTTAATAGGAAATTGCCGCCTTCAAGGATTAAGTTATAAGAAGCTCTTTTGGAAGAGGAAGCACTCTGGGTTCCATAAAAGAGCCATGCGTTTTTTCAATGTGCTGTATCTCAGAATCTACAAGTCTGATTGTTATTTTCTAAGTTCCATTTTAAGGTTACAATGCTCATAAATTTCTCTGTATGAAGCACACATGAATGGATATTGGGAAAAATTAAAAAATTTCTAGGTTATATAATTATTTAACAGGCGTAAAAATGGATTTTTTCACCTGAAGCAACATTGACAGAAAGTCATCTCCTTTGTTGTATTTGTACAAAAACCGTTTTTGCACATTAAAAAATCGACCCGCTAGAGCATTTAAAGTGAAGCGTTGCAGCTGGCGGCAGGGAATGAAAATGGTGCAATGGTGACTATTATTGTGTTACACAAGTCTTAAGTGCTCCATATCTCCGCAACTTCTTATTCGATTTCCATATTTTTGGGCTTGTTCAAAAGCAATGTTTAAGGCCATAAAATATATTGGATATTTTTCTTTGATGGATATTCAACTGGAAATGGTGCGAAATTCGCGATGCGAATTCGTGGTGCGATGGTGCTTGTTGAAAACTTGACCAGGATCGATGAGTTTAATGCCGTAAAAAATTTGGAAATCGGTGTGGAAACACACCCCATAAACAGTTTGCTGGGTCCTGAAAACATCAGCTTTTTTGGCAAGTCAGCTGTGTGTAGGGTAGGGGAACACTGTAATGCAAGGAATATAAGCTATCTCTTCTTAGACTTTTTCACGTATCGGTGCCTATTGAGACTCTAAATTATATGGAATATTTATTTCACAGCACGCTTCATAGTATAACAGTTTGTATTTGCTCAATGATTTTTAGTCCCAAGATAAGTAATTATTATCTGTTTCTTTCAGATTTGGGCACAATGACTAAACGGCTGAAAGCTGGATACTATGTCACACGAAGATTATTCATAGCTGATATGACCCGTATATTTTCTAATTGCCGGCAATATAACAAGCCTGACACACAGTATTATACTTGGGGTAACACGCTAGAAAAATATTTTCAAACTAAAATGAAAGAAATGGGTCTGTGGGACAAATGAATTGTTCTCAATGGTAGCTCCTTCAATATCTTTGTCAAATGCATTTCACCAAAGATAAGGCAGAAAGAAAACAGGAACTGAACAGTACATATTTCAAAGGAAGAAATTGGCTCTGATGGCATTATTAATTTCAGTTAATTAAGCTTGAGCAAGCTTACCTAATTTCTCAGTGAAAAATTGTGACCTAGATTAATATGATGGGTCAGTTGCGCTGGTCACAGAATTGTGTTTTGATGCTTAATTCCTTTAGATTAGCGAAAAATAATAAAATCTGTCTAAACCACAACTTTCTACGTTCAGTATTAACCAAGACACTTTGACAAGTCAGGCTTTTGACGTCATCCACCGCCGCAGTGACACCCTTGGTTTCTTCCTCTTCTGTTCGATCAGTGGTACAGAGAGTGCAACGCAAAACTTCAACGACATTAAACGTAAACAAACTGAAGAAACAGGAGGATTCGCACTTTAAAGATCTTCTTATCAGGAGATAACGCACTCGCCGCGAAGAGATTAGGCGGTCAGTCAGTTCACCTCTGTTTGTTCACTTGTAACGTCGCTGAGGTTTCGCGTTGCACCCTCTGCATCACTGATCAAACAAAAGAGGAAGAAACCAAGGGTGTCACTGCTATGGTGGATGACGTCAAAAACCTGACTTGTCAAAGTGCAATGTCTCGGTTAATATTGCACGTAGAAAGTTGCGGTTTGGACGGATCTTATTACTTTCAACTAACCTACAAGAATCAAGCATCAAAACACGATTCTGTGACCAAAGCAACTGACCCATTGTATACCTCTCTGATCAATCCTTTTTTGGTTGCTTTGAGGGGAATCTTCAATAGCTTATGTGTTGCAGTCTCCTGGCTGACTTTTGAAGTGAAGCACACCATTCTTGCTTTTTTACTGATTTGAAGTGTTGCCAATCTTGTTTAGCCTTCTGTTTAAAAAAAAAAACCAAGATTGTTGGTAGGGGCCATATTCAACAAATTTCGTTGGAGGAGGGATGCTCATTAGTTGGACTGAGTTTAACTAAAATGAACCAAATCATATCCAATCAAACTGAGAAAAAGAGGTTTGGAGTTTGATGCCTCCCTATGACTTAATGTTATAGGTAGTGTTGACACCTTTTTTCAGTCAGAATTTTTTTTCTCGATTTTGAATTTTTGTCAGGAGACATAAGAAAGTTGGTTAAGTCGAAAACCACTCCGAACACTGGCCCCACGCCCTCTCCCAAAATGTGACTTACTTCTTCTCTGTTTAAATCAGTTCTTTTTAAATGATGGACAAAAAGAAAATTTTTAGGAAAGGTAGCAACATGAGGGGCAACTAATAATTTTCTCACTTCAGTTTGTACTCGCTGACCCTTCTTAGTAACATTTAGCATGGAGTATATATTGTTTTTTAGGCTCATTTTATTTCACAGCCTGGGTATGTGAAAGGTCCTACAATTTCATCAAGAGAGAGCTCTAAGAGTTCGTGCGTTGAGAATCAAACTTATCAGCCTTTAGATTGAAAAATAAGGAATTAACTAATTTTTTTGAACTATTTACAATTTTTATTTCAGAATGTGTGGTAGAAAAATCTATATTTCTGATCAATGATTTGTGATTTTTATGTGACACAGACAAAAGAAAAAAAAATTAATCATTGCCAATTCCAGAGTTTTGTTTTCTCTCCTAACTTGTTTAATTTTTTCAACCCCCACCCGAACAACTATCGATTCAACTCAACTGGTTTACTAGGAAAGTATTGACCATACATTAGTTTAAGCAAAGTATCACTGAAATCAGTCAATTTCCGATCTTTGGCAATTTGTAGCCGCCCTAAATACTGTCCAAAGTGAATATATCATTTAACTGCTTAATTGGAATGTTGAACATGTATTACTTGGGGGAGGGAAGTAATCAACAAGAAAGAGAAAAGAACAAAAATATCCTTGTTTCTAAGTTTAAAAAAAAATTAAAAAATTACAGGTTAAAGGATTGGAGTTTACAAACGAAAATATTCGAAACAAGAAACTCTGGTTTGTTCTGACAATACATTCGTCAAGTATAAGTCTTTTTTTTCTTAAGAAGTAATGAGGATGAATCTAATCGCTGAAAAACATCTTTCCCGTATCACTCTCTACTTTCCACATAGCCATTTTATTGAATGCAATGCATTAGTGTCAGAGTGGGATAATTTTTGCAGCACCCACCTTTTGCTACTGCAACGCTGCAAGACTATGCTAAGCCTAGTATGCTGCTGTGCCCAGGGAAAACGCCGTATGAACCTTCAAGCGCTGTCACGAATTTACGGGAAAATTTGTAAATGTTCTCTTTGGATTATTCAGAGAATTCTTTTCTTGATTTGATCTAAAGTGTTTGAAAATTTCAAAGGAAAAATATTCTTTCTTAAAAAATGAATATAATCTGGGAGGAAATTTTACAACACCCGGATGTTCATACGGCGTTTTTCCTTCACACGGCAGTGTGGCTAACATGATATGACTTGAGACTTGGTAACTTCCTTTAAGCAGGACCTCCTCTTCTCATCCTCCAAATTCTTCAGACAAGTGATTTCCATCCTCTTCTTCAGTTAAAAAGAAACTTCCGTGGTCCATGATATTGCCATGGGCAAAGAATTACAAGAAACTAGAAAGAAAAACAAGCACAGCCATGCATGCAGATTTTGGACATGTAGAAGGGAGAGGCGAATGCTGAAAAAATAATCCTACTTGCAAATCAGACCATCAAATTTCAAAAGCGAATTTTGGGAAGTAAAGGCATCATTTACCGACTGCATTTATCAATTTTAGTTTCGGAGAAAAGAAAAGATACATACTAAATTTTCAAATGCCCTTTGTAAACCGCTTTGACATGCATAAATCTAGTTATTACATTGATTTAAGCTTCTAAATGGATTGCAACTTTAAAAAAACTTTCCTTTACAGTCAATCTGCTCTCTCTTTTCAAATCAATGAAACAATGGTAGAATTTTGGAGGGGTCTGTCTACTCCACTGGACGATGAGCACACTCAGGGAAATAAATTGGCATTCATTCAACTCTAATCCACGGTGGAAGTTGTGGTTGCTTCTTCAGCGACTGTATCATCGTTGCCATCTTCTGACTTTTTGCCTCCATCAGGAATCCATAAACCAGAGTCAACACATCTTTTCATGTGGTAGACTGCTTCTTCTTGGGGCATTTTGGCAATTGTCTCTTGGAGTAAAGGAATGTCTTGCTTATCGAAGCAATCTCGTAGTTCCTGAAAAACATAAATGAACATAGGTTAGAATGATGCTGGAGTCTTTAACGGATACATGAACACACTTAGTAACGAACCTGATTTGGTAAAAATCCTCATGAAGAAATTTACTTCTGGATGAACTCCATAATTATTCTATGCAAACGGAACAGGCAAAAAAACCACTAATTCAGATTGTCACAAGGCGGTACAATTTTTCACGTTCAAAAATATTTCTCCACTATGTTCCCATATTGATCATTAGCATCTCGAGCGTGGCAAAGTTATATGTATAGTAGACTTATCACTGAGGCCATTCATGCACCACTCACACTACATTGTGCTGCATAGTGCGTGTGCTATTTGGTCACTCTACATAGGGCAGCAGGCAATTTCTTCTGAGGCGAGTAATTGAAAACTGCACGTTTAGCACTGATTAGGCTCTCTGATTCATGTTCCACCCAAATGCATACAACTTTTAATATGCCATTTGCTGGGAAATTCATAAAAAGTCAACGTTCAAGTCTGAGAAAGAATCATATCTTCTGATCCCTTTGATACATCCCCATGAAACTCAAAAGATACTTTATTTAAGGTATGGAAAATCTTCTTGGCGGATTATCAAGTTAACAACATGGACTCGTATCTGCTAATCGGTCGGAGAAGTCTTTGTACGTATTTTTGATCAACATTTTAACTGGCAAACACACCAAGGACATCATTGCAAGTGATTTTTTCCATTTGATCATAGTTGAAGTGTATGTTAATATCTTGTTTAGGAGTCGATTTCCAAACTTCCAGTTACAGAATTAATTTCTTTGCATGTGAAATTCTGAAAAGTAAGTGTACAACACTGTTCTTTGACAATTAAATTGTCTAATGGCCATTTATATCAAAGAACCTTGGGTGAAAACCAAGGAATTAGGTGCTGGGTAAATTTCGTTCATTTTTGTATTTACCCATTTCATAATACTACTTTCATCTAACTATCGTCAAGTCAAGCCAAGAATCTCCTTTTTTAAACCCTTCCCCAAGATAAAAATAAAGCACTTTACTGTTTAGATTTGTACAAAGATACACAAGAGCAAAAGTCTTTTAGAAAACGATACCTGTCAAAAATGCACACTACATTTTAAATCTAAGGAATTTTTTTTTTACTTAAAATGACTGAATGACTGAAAATAATTACCTTAGGCAGAGATTCAAGTACTTCCAGTGGATCAAGGCCACCAGGACCAAGTCGTTCCTTCCTTTCCTCTTCTTCTACCTCTTTAATAGCTGCCTCAAGTTTCTCTTGTGCTCGCTTTTCTATCCTCCCGATAAAGCTTTTGAGATCATCATTAAATGAGTCTTTGTACTCAGTTTCAGCAACTTGAATTTTTGTGTAGAATGATGGAACGCAGGCTCTTGGATCGACATCCAGCTGCTTGGAGATATCAAGAATGTACTGCATTGTTATACACTGGTGAGCAACATGCGTCATTAGGTCATGTTTCTGAAAAGGAAGCAAAGTACTTATGAGCTCACTCACAGCTGACTGACACTTTTCCAATAAAAACGAGAGAGCTGAAGATAGCAAACAGGAGAAATAAACTACCAGTAATAACATGATCATTTGGCCAAATTGCAGTTCTTTCTTCTTTTAGTTTCAAATTTTTGACCTTTTTGATTGGCAGATGAATTTTTCAGACATTTCCACTTATACCAACAACTAAGTAAGCTGTGTCATAAATGTTGCCAGAAGTTCTTCATATTCAGCCCAAATTCTTGCTTTGCAGAGGTGCAATATAATCCAAGAATTCATGAGTAGGCCTTCAGAATTTGAAGCATAGCGATGTTTAACTATCCACAGATTTGTTCTTATTGACTGACTGACTACAGAACTTACAGTTTGGGGTTGAACATTCTTATTTGAAGTAATTAAAAAATCCAACTGCAATTTCTTAGACTAACTCGTTGAACAAAAGCGAAGGCCAAAAACTAAAGTTGCCAGTCAATGAGGCTTTTAAGGCTTTAAGTAGAGTATTTTTAAATCCTGATTTTGACAATACATACCTCTTCCATTTCTAAATTGATGCACCAAATGACTAAATAGTTAGCTGTCTCTTCGCATACTAGCTGTGGATGCTGTTGCAGAAACCTTTTACTGTCATCGTATTTACGGAGCATGCCAAATTGTTTCACTAATTTCTCATTCTGGTTGATGAATTCTTTCATGCGCTCTTCTTTTTCTTCTTCTGTTAGCTCTTCATTCTTGCGAGGTAGGTTTGTGTTGACAACTGTCTTAGTGAATCCAGGTTTGCTAATTGTGTCAACATTCCAAGGTGTAAGCTGAAATAAGAGAAAACTAGAATGACTGGTGGGAATACACCTCGAGTAATTAACAAAGAACAAAAAACTATTTGTGACAAACTGATTCACTTGTACACTCAATCAAGAGTCAGCATATCTAAAAGCATGAGGCATTTCTCATGCAGTTTTGTGCGTAAATTCTTTGTGACCTCCACTTAATTTAACCTAAACTTGACTTAGGACGTTCGAATACCTTTAACCTATGACCGCAAGGAATGGGAAAACTACTGGGGAGCTGAACTTTTTGAGCTCTTGTTTTTTTGGAATGCCCTATCCCATTTGATGGTGAGGATGCGTAGCATTGAAGTGGAAAACAGCTTGCGACTGAGAACAAAGTAACTTAAGATGAGTAGGATAATTTCAAGTAGCAAGGCATTTTCTGATGGATTCTCCATTTTAATTTTTAAGTGAGTTATCTGGTTACCTTTTCTTTTTTCTTCAAGTCATCTTCTTTTTGTTTTATTTTGTTAGCTTCTTTCTCCAATTCAGCCAATGCTTTTTGCAGTTCACTAAGATCTCCTCCTGCAAGTTCCGCCTCTTTCAACTTTTTTTGCGTTTCTTCAATCTTCTTGCGATTTCTGGGAAGAATGGAGGAAAGTGAGAGTAAGATAAATTTACAAAACGGATTGATGTTTGTTCAATTCTTCAATGTTTAAATTACTTTTCATTTGTCAAATTTAGGATTATGTTAATTTAATTCCTTTCAATAAGAGTATCTTTTTGAATACATAATATCTTTCTAGATACAAAGGAGATTATAAGCTTGTTTCATTCAGGTTCCTGCCTCTTAAAATTTTTCAGGGAAAATTATTCATTGACAGTGTTGGTTTTTTGGTTAACATATGCTAGAATTAAGTTTGAAATTGAAATTCTCATTATAAGGAGGACAAACTCATGCAAGCAACATTTTGTCTGAAAGTGATATCGATGGTGAGACTGCAGAAATATGTATATCGGTTTGCGGTGTTGCAGACTTCCTGTCATACTTCATTTTTAACATAGAGAACCACTGAACATCATTTCTTAAAAACTTCGGTGATTTTCCTTCTCCACATGCAGAATATTCTGAGAAAATTTCAAGCCATGATGTTGGTTCAGTCTCTTTTAAGAAAAAAAAATAGGAGCAGAGGTTTTGAAACACCGCGACAGAGATTAGCATTTTTGCAGATTCACCATCAATATGCTGTTTGGTACAACACTAGTTGCGAACAATCAGGTAGATGACTACAGACATGTTTCCAGTCTAATTTGATTTACTGTCAGTGCAGCGTAGCTTCCCAATTTTCTGTTTCCAAGCTATGAAAGCATTTGCTTGAATGCGCTCTTTCCCTCTATAATGAGTCTCTCAGTTTTAAACTGACCTCTAGCGCTAGCGTACATTAGCCAAAAAACCAACAATATCTGAATGATCCAAGCATTCCACTGGATGGATCAGGCTAGACTGCTGCCGTAAACCAGGAGAAAAAGTAATGCGGTTCATCACGATCCTCGGCAGTTTAGATAAAAGCAAGCCTTTACAATAAACATCATTGCCGAAAAGAAGGGTCTGCATGAAAACAGGGAATAAAGATTCTATCACAGATACTGATTCAATGGGCTGATTGATGATTCTTTCTTAGAGCACCTGGTGCGTCTGAGGCAGTTCTGTTACTAAGTAGTAGGGTTTATCTCTCTTTGGTGTCATATCTCTCTGCCTCTAAATGTCTATTGATTAGAATGAACAAAGATGACAAAAAGCGGCAAAAGAGAATCAAGCTTTTGAAGGAGAAAGTTCACTTACTCAGTCTTGTTTCGATCGAAGTCTCTTTTTTCTCTTTCTTGCTCTTCCATTCTTTCAACTCTTGCTTGATGCCGCCAGCGGAACAGTGAAGGAGTGTCAATGTTTGGGTGAGTTTCATCTTCATCATCAGAGATCTATACACAAAATAAGATGAGAGGAAACTACATTGATACAAGCCAAAGCAAGACCATTCTCAGCAAATAATTTTTTTTTTCCATTATTGTAATTGTTGTTCATGAGTTGATTGGCCTAATTACACCTTGCAGATAAACAGCCACATACCAAACCGCAGGATCACACAGACGATGATTTGAGAATAAACAAAGTTTAAGTATGAGGGCTTAAGTACTAAAAGTCATAACCTTTTTGAGACAACACCCATCGAAGCTGCCTCCCAGTTGCTTGTGGTTAGATCTGTATTTTCTGGGGTAGGATAACCATGGTAATGATATGCAGTGGACAATTTATCGCTTTACTGACGAATAGAATTGTGTTTATTTGTCCTTTTCTTTCTTACCATCGTGTTCCTCCTGCAAGTCTATTGGAAGATGAACACAACGAATTCAGGAATTAATTAGGAGTTTGTTTGTTGTCCAAAACATGATGCGCAAGTTCTACACAAGCTGATACTTATTTTGAAAAGTGCAGACCATTGATCAGAGCAAAAGTAAATATGACTAACAAAGAGGGTTCCTTGCGGACATAGCATTCAATGACTCAATTCGGTTTCAGTGGATAGTGGTCAGCTTACTCCGACTACTTGTCTGAATAACAAATTCTGATAGTTTTACAAAGGCAGCAAACTGCTTCTATGATACACTTAATATTTACTTTAGTGTGCCTTCCATCAGTTAATAATTTATGCACTTGTACTGAAAAAGCATGCAGAACCAGAAGTGTGTACCTCAATATCTTTCCATTTACTGTAGTCGACCATTTTGTCCGATGGAAAATTTGTCCACAAAAACACCGGTTAAAATTTCACAAGGTATAAAAATACGAGGGATTTACGATAAAAATAAGGAAATTCACCAGGAAAAATTACTCGAGTTGTAATCAGTGAGACACTGCAGAAGCATTTTTCGAGAATATTCATAAACATTGGTGATTTCGGTGATTGGTGTTTTAAGTTAGGGCTCCATGACGTCATCTTGAAACATCAAAACGTAATCCGTTGACTAGAAAAGTTTTTTCCCCATTGTTCAGCACCTCAGCTGGGCAACGATGGATTTCTTCGATGAGTATGATAATGAAGTAAATAATTCACCCACTGTGACTTGCAAGTGCCGAGGCCGCGTTAGTGTGATATCTATTTATTTTTAGTTTTCATTAAATTTAAAAGTGGTTATTTACCGCGGCAGTGATCTCCTCGAAATTCCCAAGCAGACGTACTTCTTCCTGCAATAAATCCTTGTAAGTTTCACAGTAATAATGCTCTGAAGTCTTGTGTTTTCATTTGATAATACCTAACCTCAACAGCTGATTGTCATCATTATTGTCAGCAACAATAGGATCTCTTGCTGTCCTTTTTCGTTAAAAATCCTAGAAGAATTCTGTGATCAATTCTTTTAAGCTCTGTGTCTGAGCGGAAAATTCTGAGGTAACCTGGTGTGGAATAGTTTGTATCTCTAAAATATGCAACGCTAAGTTTCGATTGCGCTTTCAACGCTCATCGAATCAACTCTGCCCTTTACTTACTTACACGCACTGCTGGTTGATCAGCTGGGTTGCTAAAGTCTTTGGAGAGCTCTCTGTCATTACCCAGTGACAATAACAACTGTTGATGGGCTCCGGAGTCATTATGTGAAGATTAGCTACGCCAGTCTTCCAACTGCTCTCCAAGTCTCTGTCTCTCGAAGTTGGAGAGCTAGAGAGTAGCACGGAGGATGATGTGGAAGAGAGGTTAGCTTTACCTCTCTTCTTCACTTCGCGCCATTTTACGGAAGCAACACCATCAGGTTTTGGGTCTGCGATTTAGGAAAGTTTGACAGTTGAGAAATAAGAGAGATTTTGTTCACTTAACACTTTCCCAACCAAATTTAAATGAACAATGAAGAATCTGGCCAACAACAATGCAACGAGGCTCTCAGTCAGTGGGTAATCTTTTAAGCCCTCTGCTTGACGTTCCTCTGGAGAGCAGACCGCAGACATTAGCAGTGCACTTGTAGCTATGCTTTTTTCATTAATTATTTTACTTACTATCCCAAGTTCTTAAGAGTTACAATTTCAATTATTTTTCTATTTTTTTTTTTTTTTTTAAGGCAATGGATCGTTTACTCCGGTTAGGTGGTGGGGTGCCTGGCCTTGGGCAGGGACCCTCGCATTCAGATGCCCCTGTAATGGATACAGCTGAGCAGGTCTACATATCTTCTCTAGCTCTTTTGAAAATGTTGAAACACGGTAGAGCAGGAGTGCCCCTAGAAGTCATGGGTCTCATGCTTGGAGAATTTGTCGATGACTACACGGTTCGTGTTATCGATGTGTTCGCTATGCCCCAAACTGGAACGGTAAGTAATTTCAACCTTTTTTCCCCTCTTCCCAGAATCTATTTTGTATTACTTGGAAAGTAAATAATCAAAAAAAGTTCCCTGCTTAATGTCACTGTACAGCTAACAAGCGGCCTCCTATGGTGTAGTGATTGTAGTGCTGACTCTATGATTAGAAGGTCCTAGGTTCGATTCTCGGCCAGGTGACCTGAGTTTGATAATCTCAATCAAGAATCGCCTTGGGATAGTTGGACTGCATTTTGCAATTTAGAACTATAAATTTTGGCTCTTCTGGAAAAACACTTATGTGTATAGAGAAACTAACGGCACATACGTTGTTTTTAAACGGGCTAGAATTTATAGTTCCAATTGCAAAATGTAGTCCAGTTGTATAGTCCTACCTTAATCAAATTTAAAAATTCAAAATTTTCCAACACAAATTTTATTTTAGTGTTTTGGAAAGTAGATACTTTGACTTAACTTCAAAACAAGACTTTGCTCAATTTTTTTTTATAAACCTTTGAGAAGTTACAGCCATCGAAAGTTTTATTGGACTTCAGTTTTTTGCAAATATTAATATTTGCTATAAAATCAATGAAGCAAAGGCATTGAATCAGTTAGACCGTGCATCTTGTGTCACAGAAGGTGAGACAACTTTTCAAAATTTGCATGGCGCACGGACTTATGAGTGTTAGCACCGACCTCGCATTGATGAGTTCATTTGTCCCAATTGTGCACATCTGGGCAAACGTAGTGGCAGCCTAAGTGAATTTTTGTAGGGATGTGAGGCTTTCTTCTCAGTTGATAATAGTTTGGAAAAGTGAAACTTTGCAATCGGTCGTAAAATATATGCTCAACAACTTTTGACCCTAGGAATTTTGTGTGGAAATAGACTCAAGTGAGTTATTCACGACAAAATGAGCGTGCAAGTGAATTCTCCATCGCTTCTCTGCAGTCTCGTCGAGTGCTCAGGACATACGCTCTCTCCCCTTCCCTCATCATAGGGTTCCAAGAAACTTGTCACGTCTTGCCTGTAAAAAACTGAGCTGGATGCATAGTCTACATGATACAATGTTTTTGCAATGGAGGAACCAAATGAACTTAAATTCGGGGTATAATTTTTTATCCTCAGGTACTTACAGCATCCCAGTTTGACTGGGATCCTAGAGGTCACAGCTCAAAACCTTGTTGAGTTGACGGGGGACAACCCCCATGGGGCTTTATTTGAAGAGGCTATTTTTTTCTTGCTCAGCATTACTTAATTATTAAAATTGATGTCATTACTTGTTTCTCAGGGGGTCAGTGTAGAGGCTGTTGACCCTGTTTTTCAAGCCAAAATGTTGGACATGCTTCGCTTAACAGGACGACCTGAAATGGTAGTTGGTTGGTACCACTCTCATCCTGGCTTTGGCTGCTGGTTGTCTGGTGTGGATATCAATACGCAACAAAGTTTTGAAGCTCTCTCAGAGCGTGCAGTAGCAGTAGTTGTTGATCCTATTCAAAGTGTTAGAGGTTAGTTCAAGTAGTTCATCGTTGTCGTTTCAAAATTTGGAAAAAAGCTTTACCAAAAATGCAGAAATTTTTTAGCCCCCCTATTTTTCATCATATAAGGCTTAATTAAAATATTTCTCCTCCCAGGCTACTTCAGAGGTGCCAAAACTTCTAAACCACGCTACCGGACCGGTCGCAATCTGTAGTTAGTGAAAATGAGAAGGCCCCAATAATCGTATTTTGAAATGGGAAGGCGGCAAATTGTTTTTTTTTTTTTTTTCCAAAACTGTGGTGAAAAAATCTTATTTTTCATGTACATGTTTTCATTTGCTACTCACCTACATCCTCTTTGCAAAATTGCAGAAGGGGGTTTTTTTGCTTGTCAACGCTGAGAATAAACAGAAAAGCAAGTATTTCATTTAACACCATAGTACCTCTTAGTTTTCACCTAGCGAGGAAATTTTAAGTAAGGAGATAGTCAATCAGGAACTGAACATTTCCAATGCTGGCCTCCAGCTTCTCATTTCAAGTGGAGTTAATCATACTAAAAAAAGTTTGCTCTGTTATAATTTTCAGGAAAAGTTGTTATCGATGCCTTCAGGCTGATAAATCCCAACATGATGGTCCTGGGGCAAGAACCGAGGCAAACGACCAGTAACCTTGGGCATCTTCAGAAACCATCTGTTCAGGTGAGAGACATCAATTTCAGTTTTTTCCCAAAGGGCACTGCACCAAAAGAGGAGAACTAGATTGCACACTTAATGTTTGTCAAATACCTAAGCCCACCATCCCAACACACCTCATGATAATGATAATAAAATAGTGTATTTCCTCCGTAAAATACACTGAAAAATAGAAATCCATTTCTTCCTTCAAACTTGGAGGAAAAAGATACCAAAATCAAATTAAGCTTCCAAAAATCATTATGCAGAAGAAAATTACTCTGGATGCTTACAAGCAGCTCTTCGTGTTTCTTTGTGAAAGTGTAAGTTTCTATGAATGGAACTCTGCAGCGAAGTTCCTTATTCACCAAAAAATAGGGTGTTCTGTAATGCACTGCTCTTCACAAGTTCAAATTGTAGGGAGGGAGCCCTTTGGCAACCCTGAGAGTAATCTCTAAGATCTGCCGCTCCTTTTGAAGCTGCATGTATGAAATCTAAATATACTATTTTAATCACAGCAATGCATTCAAATAAGTATAAAAGGAAACGTACTTTTAAGACAACCCATGAATTCAGCGTATGCAACTGATGTACATGCGCTGTAACACCTGTGGTTTCTCTTCAAAATTTCAACTGTGTAGTAGAGATAGCCCTTGAAAATTATTTATTCTCTATGTGTAGTTGTTTCTCTTCAAAATTTCAACTGTTTAGTAGAGATAGCCCTCGAAAATTATTTATTCTCTATGTGTAGTTCTTGTCATCCCTTAAGGTTCAATTCTCTCAGTGCAGCTTATTGACAAATTTATGAATAATTTCTTTAATTTTGGATGTATCTTATTTTGAGAATTTCTTTCAAGCAAGAAAGTCTACCTTGCTCCCTCCTATTTTTTTTTTTTTTTTACTTATGTATTATAAACGATGTTTTATTCTTTTTTAGGCCTTAATCCATGGCTTAAATCGACATTACTACTCAATCTCCATAAACTACCGCAAGAATGAACTGGAACAGAAAATGTTGTTGAATCTTCACAAGCGATCTTGGATGGATGGCCTGACACTAACAGATTATGTTGATCATTGTAAACTCAACGAAAGCACTGTCAATGAAATGTTAGACCTTGCCAAAAATTATAATAAGGTAATTCAAACTTTCTTATTGTGTGTTGTTTTTTAATTTTTTTTTTTTTTTTTTTTTTTTTTTTTTTTCATCATAAGAGGAAATCATGTCTTTCCTCTTTCACCTTATTCTTAAAAATGAGAATCTCAAATGTTGAAAATCAACATCTCAGGAGCAAAAAATGTAGAAGATGTTTTGCTTGCGTTCAAAGTTTTCTTATTTATTATTATTAGAGGCTGTCTATAAAATTTATAGTGCTAAATTTCGGATTTTTCGACCCCCCCCCCCCCTCTCCCCCTTTTAATGCCTCAGGCCCCTATCCCTCAACCTGTAACAACAAAACGGTGTGATGCTCTCTGCTCCCCCCACTTCCTCAATACAGTTTCACAAATTTCTGGAACGACTCTTCGTTGTAGTATACATACTTATCAAATGTTTGTGGTTGTATAGGACTAGGCAGTTCTTGAATTTTCCATCTGAATTACCTGGAATGAAACCTAATAATAAGCCCAAATGTAATCATTGAACAAATTCTGTTTTTCGTCTATGGAAGCTTATCAAGCTTCTTTTGTTGAAATAAAATTGAATTATAATTTGAATAAAATTAGCCAAAATAGTTTGCTCATTTGATGATTCAGGTATCCAGTGGTGACTTTAATCATTTTGTTGACACTAATTTAAGAGCAACATCTTATGACGAAGGAAATTTCTAACATTTTAAGGACAATAAGTGCTGTCCCAAAGATTTTCAGTCTCAAGAATTTTTTTGACCTATAAGAAGTATTTTCAATCAAAGAGCACAATTAAAAGTGAAAATATTGACAATAACCAGAGGGAAGTATGATTCACTGTTGGAAGTTTGTAAATGTTACTGGCAAAAGCAGAAATCAAATCAAGTCAAATCACAATTGAATCAGTGAGAATGGAAACACACCAACTCGGTAACTCGAAAATGCTCAATTTTTATCAAAGACAGTCAATTTTCCTAAAAGTCATTGAAGTCAGGGAATCTGTTTCAACTTGGACCTTTAAAGTGTCCTTATGTACTTGTGTTTCGACACCAAAAATTTTATTCTTGAACTTACTTCTTCACCTAGTGTGCAGTTTTGCGTGTGGCTTCATTATTTTCATTTTTTCGAGTTGGTGTGTTTTTGTTCTCACTGATTCAATTTGACTGAATTCAATTTGCTTGATCATATCTTGAGTTTTTTAAAAAGTTAGCATTTGACACGTCAAATCACAGTGTGACTTGTCACATCGCGATTTGCTGATCAATGTCAGAGAAAAATATGAGGAATGATAATGTAACAAGATGGAACTTCATACCTTAAAAAAACTGTCAATGTGCTGTGTTGATCTTTAAGAATAATGAGAAACGCATGCAGAATGACACAGATTTACTAACGCATTTCATATTATAGAGGGGGAGACACGAAAATTCACTATTTTCATTGGAAAAAGAAATCACCTTTTGATTTAAATTTTGTGGAAGTGTCGCATCAGTACATTAAAGCATTAAAAACTAAATTATTAGAGGGGAAGGAGGGAGACTCAAGAACTTTATCTGTTTGCACCTTTCTCTAACACATTCAGATTTGACTGATCCTACATTCCCACACAGACACATTTTTCCAGTACTTATGAGTTGGCAGTTTCTTTTGTGTGGCTTATTTAATTTAAAACTTTTGTCTTTCCATTCGTGACTCATCAATTAGTTTATTGGTACAATAATAACTAACTGTTGGTGTTGCAGGCTTTAGAGGAAGAAGAAAAAATGACTCCGTCTCAGCTTGCTATTAAGAACGTTGGAAAGCAAGATCCTAAGCGGCATTTAGAAGAAAAAGTCGATCTGCTAATGTCATCAAACATCGTCCAGTGTCTAGGAGCTATGCTTGATACAGTTGTGTTCAAATAAGTATTAACAAACTACTTTAACTTATCTTCCCCAGGATGTATTAAGGAACAGTCCGTGCTCTTGTTTTGGAACAAAAATCGATTAGTTTCATTCTGGAAACACCCTCTCTAACCTTGGTGAGGTTTCAAATTGAATTGAATTTTTAAATTGTTGCTCTGCACCTGATGTGAGTTTTTAGTCTTGTTCTAACATCTCAAATGCCTAAACAAGTCTGTGCAATCGCATTGTATGTAAGTAGTGCCCAGGTATGTGGAAAAAATTTGCACTGTGCGATGAGAGAATAAAATCCTCCTGCTTTCTGTTTTTTAAGAAATTACTTTAGACTGTGAAGGACACAGCTGCATTTCTACCTGTCATTTCATATAAGTTTTTGTACATCGTACTATGTATTAACTATTTAATTTTTGAAAGCTTTTATTATTTTTGTAATATTAATTTTCATCAGGTCTACAATTGTCTTATTTTGTACCATAAACTGTGATTAAATCTCATCTAAAGCAGTATGAACTTTTTTTTTTAATTTTCCATCATTCAACAAACCCCTCTTAGGGGTGTCCCCCAAAACTGTTAGATATTCTAAAAAGTGAACCTCTTTGACCCAGGGACATTTCCCGAGTTTCGTTTCAAAAGCTCAATTAGGAGAAATTTTAAAAGGGGAGGGGGACAGGCTGTGGGGGCACCTTTTGTGTGTGCTTACCAGTTGACTGTTTCTTGGATTGTCCCATTACAGTGATTACAGGGCATTGAGAAGACATTCGGTGGCTGAAGTGCAAAACCATGTTACTCCATTTATGGTGTTGCAGCCTACCGGTCATACTTTATTTTTTATTTTTTGGAACACCAGTCAACGTATTTTCTGTAAGTTTCTTGGGTTTCATTTTTTGTTAACAGAATATTGTGTATAAATTTAATGCTGTAAAGTTGGCTTGTATCTTTTCAAAAAATAAAAAAGTGGAAGTGGAAATTTGGAAATACTGCAATGGAGATAAATGATTGTGCACTCTAGTCGTGGAGCTGCTTCTTTTATTCAATAAGAAATGACACCTTCTATTCTCTTTTAAAAATTTTAATTTACAGTAAAAATTGGAAAACTCAAAATCACTTAACACGTAAAGACTATTTCCTTAAAATTAGAATTGTACTCAAAATACTTCACTGGCTACTTAACAAAACTTTATCAATTTTATGAATAATATTGGCTAATCTTTGATCGTGTATCAGGTCATCAGGAAGCTCAGATGAAATTAGTTCATCACCTGTATTTATACCTTCATTGCCCATTTCAAATGATAGATTGTCGTACATAGATATACTTCTGTTTGAGGACGAATTCACACTGCTTGACATGTTTTTGGTTCCTCTCTTCTTCCACTTCTCTGATTTTTTCTTTCGCTCAGTCTTTAGGAGAATATCTTTGTTAAGCAAATTGGATTCGGAACCGCTTAAAATCGAAATTGATTTTGCAAACAAAGATTTTTTTGAACTTTTTTCGACTTTTTGGGGGGTTTCAACAGTCTTGGAGTTAATATTTTGAATGGTGATTCTTGTCGGAGGAGCTGTTCCTTTGGTCGGTTTTGAAAATGAAGGCTGCTCCGCGAGTGCTTGGGAGTATAATTTTTCCCATTTGAATGGTCTCCCTTGTGATTTAACATCTTGAGCTTCGCATGAACTTTTCTGTACCAAGGTTAATCCGATGCCGTTGATTGGTTTTCCCCTGAAACATTTAATGTTAAACCAATGAAGTCAATGTTAAGTCATTAATAATCCATACAATCCCAAGTATGTATCTATACTATAAACAAGTGAGAGTATAAAATAAAAAATGTCAATACCTGCCAAAACTAATTTTGGATTGAGTTGGCACTAGGCACATTCATTCACACAAGAGGATTCCTACACAGTTAAGAAGTAGTACAAGGGAGTTGAGAGGTTGAAAACAAAAACTGGGAGGGTGGGAGCCTGGGAGGGTGACTTTGATGGCTAAAATCAGCCCAATTCCGAATTTCTATAAATCCAGCCATTTGATGGCAGAAGTTTTATATGACACAAAAGTAATTGATTTTAACAGGTTATCAAGCGGCTTCAATAAGATTCATACCTGTAATAAGAGGTCTGTTAACAAGGAAGGTCATTTTTCATGGTTTTATCAAGTTAGAAAGAGAGCGAATATAGTTAATGATGGAAGATCGTATTCTGTATGTTGCGGTCGAATGTATTACACAATGAAGAACTGCAAAATTTATGCTGACGCCTGCCGTCTGACTATTCAGGCTCTAAAGACGTCTGTGTTGCACGCGTCAAAAAGTGAAGGCATTTGCCTTTGAATGGCAACAATCAGATTCAACTAAACCTTAATGTTTCAAAGATTTCTGGGTCACAATACATCCATTTAAATGCTGTCAAACTGTATTGCTTGAATGGACACTCCCATTGAGATACTCTTTTTTTTATTTATTTATTTAAGTACATATATACTTTTATTCGTTCATTTTTTGGCGGTTTTTTTGCTACAAGTTTAAGGACATTTTTCCAGAAAAAGGAAAATTATTATTTTTTTTCCTGTTTCTTTTATTGTAATGTTTAATAAGAAGACCTATTAAATCTCTATTGCATAGCATTGCATGAAAGCAACAAACGGTTTTCAACTTTATTTCTATGCTAGAGTATTAAAGTGAATCAAAGCTAGAAATTATTTTTGGGGACCATTTTAAGTCTGACCTCCTAACTTAAAAAAAAACTACAAAAATTGATTCCAACTGACTCAATAGTCAACAAAATACCTTACAATGTAGATTTGCTCTCCAAAATCAACGATTAGGTCATGCAACAAAGGATTAAACTTCAGATTGACTTTTTAAATGAAGGACACAAAAAAAAAATCATGGAAAATCACAAACTCACCGCTGATAATGCCCCACAACAAGGGATGAATTATTCCTGACGGAGTGAACAGAGAAGGCTGCAATATGATCATGAGGGTGGTAGTGAATGCAGCCACAACCTGCTGTGAAATTATCTCCAGAATAAATTCCGATTTGCTCACCAGTGTCAGTATTCCAAGCCACTAGGATGCCTTCCTCACTCCAAGCAAATAAGATGCCTCCACACTGAGAGAGACAACTGCCTGTTTGTAATTTTTCATTCAGACAACCCTGTATTGACAAGTCAAAAGGATGCGGAAAGTATGAAACAAAAAGGACTTGAAGGAAATAGTGTGGAATTTCTTAACGCAATATTAGTCGTACAGAATAGTGTATTTTTTAATCTTGTAACGGCGACATTAAAGCAACTCTATCAGGCTCTGATCAAAGAAGTTTTAAGAAAACCTTTTGGCAAGGGTACCACTAAAATTTTCGTCTCAGTATCAAGGTTTCTGACATTCAAGACAAGGGGTCGTGAGAGGTCGCTGCAGGAAATTAATGTCAACGTTATTCCAGAACCAGTTTAGAGGGGATTCTGAGTAGAGGTTTGGGTAACCTTGCGACAAAAAGTATAACAAGAAAACTTCTCTAAAAATCCGTGGAAGAATCTTTCTGTATAAAAAAAGCTGCTAGCACCTTTGCAGAAAGGTAAATATGCCCCACTTTTTGTAGCACGATTGCTGAAATTTTGTCGAAACTTTTATAAAAAAAAAAGTTCCTTTGCATGGTTTCAGGCAAGAAATGTAACATCTTCATATGGATGGTTATACATGTTTGGGAAGTCAGGTCTTCCCTGGGTCCATAATCTCAATTGAGCACTCTTAGAAATTCTTCCTAAACTTTTCCACTGAAATAATTACACATAATTTCCGGCACATGCAACCATGAATTGAGAAGGGTAGAAAACATCAAACTCATCTTAACCTTAATTTTGCAAAAAAGCATTAAGACCTGGATACACGCTCAAATTTCCGTCAATTTCCAATCAAAATGATAACAAAAATGGCGGTCAAATTTTTGCAGGCCGCAAAAATTTGATGGTAGATGGTGCGCACCAGTCACCATTTGATCGGAAATTGATGGAAATTTGAGCGTGTATCCAGACCTTAAAGGCAATGTCACATATGAAACTGCTGAGAATTTCAGATCAACAACACTCAAATCCACAAATAAAATTGCAAATTTAAAAGTTTTAAACCATCCGTAAGATGTTGCGTTTCCTTCCTGTAGTTCTACTTGTTTAAGAAATCGCTGCCTCTCAACAGAAAAAATGTTGATAAAGAAAAAAATAATAAAACGGAAACTTACTTGATACCACTGGATGATGGCACCGGTTGCCAGGTCCATCATTCGCAACTGACTATCACGAGAATGAATGATCATTCTTTTTCCACCAGGGTGCATTAAGATGTTATTAATATTAATTCCAGCCAATTCAGACACAATATACTCTTTAGATAAAATCCACCTGGAAACAAATGATTTAAAAACATGACACTTATAAAAATGAAAGATCTGCGGTTTGCCAATAGAGATGTAGAGTTATAATTCTGTACATTTTTAAGGAAAATTTAAGAATACACTTTACAGTATGATTAGAGCAAGTTAAAAACAGGTTATGCCTAATGAAAATAAGTGAATAAAATATGAATATGATAAAAGTAATATCAATTCTATTCTTTGGAAACTTCTTTGGAAAGGGACTGGCACAAGGTAAGTGAAACGAAGGTGTGCTCTTCCCAACCTTTTTAGCTAGAATTCAGCTTTCGGCTCCTGCCGCTTGAGTTGTGATGCTGAAGTTTAAATTTTAACAATTTTGCAGTTTTGGCCGAAAACAAATATGAGCATCTGCTGTTGATAAAAATGAAAATAACAGCCAAAGTACTGAAAGCAAATGAACGTTCATTTTGAAAGAATTCGCTTGCATTGTATTTGTCCGTTTTAATCAACAGCAGAAGATTATATTTGTTTTCGACCAAGACTGCAAAATTGTTGAAATTCAAACTTTGCGCTTCAGCTGTAGTGGCGGTAGCCGCAAGCCAAATTCTAGCCAGAAGGGTCGGAAAGAGCATGCCTTCGTTCCACTTACCTCGGGACTGGCACCACTTTCAGTTTTGAAATTGTGTGTTAAGAAAATCTTGCATACCTATCATCTTGAGAAATCCAGGAAATGATGACACCCACACTATCAGCACTGTACAAGATACCATCGCTATAACAGATTGAGTTGACAAATCCACAGTGGACGCTGAGTTCCTGACTAAGTTCGAATGCACCAATTTTCTTCGTGCACAGCCACAAACGAATGACACCATCACAGCAACCAGAGACTACAATATACTTGTTGATGAAAATTGCACAGTAAATATATGAGGGATGAGGAAGCATCTAGACGCAAAGGAACAAAACGAGAAAGTAAAAAATAACTTCAATAAGATTTCAAGGAGATGATAAGTAAAATTACGAACATAGATGCCTACTGAAAAACCTTTTTTTCTCCAACTTTCACTTGTAATCTATTGTCCACTGGGATAAAACTCGTATCAGACAATATCTGAGCATTAAAGGAGTATTGAAGAAAGTTACTTAAACTAGCAATCACAAAAAATGGACAATAAGCTTATTTCCAAAATTGAGGTGATTGCCTGAAGAAATTACAGTACTCACTGGCAAAGGTCTACACTTCGGCAGATGTACTTGTCTCCTTTCCTTTTAATTCATCCAGAATTGGGGACCTTATTACACTTTGGGAAAAAAAGTTTTGAAAAAGAGTATTCAATAGACAAAATTTTAGAAGTGTCAAGGAGAGAGCGAGAAAAGAAAAATAATGCTTTTGCAATAAGATGCACGCGTTGAAGTACCTGTAGCAGTTTAGGTTTCTCGACTTCCAGAATATGCCAAATGCAAACCGTGCAGTCAGCGGATGCTGACAGCAGGAGACTATCATCTGAGCTCCATCGTAATGAGTAAACTAAACCTTGATGGCCTGATAGGAGACAAAACAATTGACCATGTGGGATTGTGTGGATATAAATATGCGAAGATGCAGCAGATGCAAGCAGTAGACCGGACCATGAAAATTGAACTGAGAGTGCACCATGATTGTGAATATTGAGTGAAAGAAGTTTTGAATTGGGTAGTTTGCAAGATTGGCCAATTAAACGAGTCCATTTGACATCTGGAAGCTGAAATAAATAAGGGAGATATACCTGTTGATGAAAAAAATTGCTCAAATACTCTTAATTATGGTAATGGAAAATATTTATACTTATGAAATTAAATAATAAGGAAAAGCATCCTTGAGACACAAATATTCGTACATTATAATACGTTGAAGCAGTTTAACACATGTTTTCTCTTCAAAATTTCAGATAGAACATGATTCGCGCGACAAAAATTACTGGAATCAACTCCTAACTAAGATTTTAGTTAGTACTAACGTTTTTAGTTTAGATTGGTTGCTGGTTTGAATTTCCCCCTAATGCCGCGATCACATGCTGAATTTGGCAGCTGAATATGGAAGTCAACAGTCATCGCTTAACAGCTGAAATTTTGCAAAGTCGAGTTCCTTTAATCTAAAAGTGTATCAAATCTATTCAAATAGTTCAGACAAATCCGACATTATCCAATGGTCGCTGAAAATCGTTGCTGAATTTTGCGTGACACACACAAAATTCAGGCATCGGGCCGACAACTTCCACATTCAGCTCCCATATTCAGTGTGTGATTGCAGCATCACAAGTAAAACAATAGTCTACGTAAATCAAATCATGCACTACAATTGTTTAGGTAGGCCTCTTAATTGAGCAATATTCCTTGCCTGCCTTGTGTTGTTCTAAGTGTTAATAGTGTGCAACAGCTGAGCTGAAGCAACAAGATTGAGGTTGCCATATTTTCATAACTCAGAGACTGTGACGTAACATTTAGTAGTGTAACTCTCTACTAATTCTGTTTTTAATAGGATTGCAACAACAACTTTTACTGTAAATGCAACCTCACAAGAAAAACTTGCCGCTTTTCTACTCACCACTTGGTCTGTGAGATTCCCAGCTAAACATTCATTGTCTTTTGACTCTGAATGAAAAAATTTCAATGACTGTAACCCATCAGTGGGCCTCATTTCTTGAGATGACGAAATACTAGACTTTAGGCCACTGGTGAACTCACTCAATATGGGCATCGTTTTAACAGTGACATAAAGAGTGCTAGGATACGGTTTGAAACAGCGGCTCTTATACCACCAAAACAGCTAAAAAATAGTATTGAAAAAAAATTGAATAAATAAATGAATCGGGTGACAATGATGAGCAATAATTTTTAACTAGCACATGAAAAAGAGGGGTTTATCGACAGCGTAAGTCTGCAATCACATATCTCGTTTGCGGTGTCTAAAAATCTCCCCCTCTAAGTTACTTTTTTAAAGGAGAACAAATTGACATCATTCCTTGAAGTTTTTGCAGAATTTTCTTTGCACAGAGAGGAAAAATCACTGCATTTTTAAGGAATTGCCGTTGAGCAGTTTTCCGTTTAAAAAATAAAGTATGACAGGAAGTCTGCAACATTGCAAACCGAGTTAGGTGATTGCTGACTTACACCGTCGTTATACTTCAGGCTTAAACATAATATGTATTTGTCTAAATAAATGCATGCACCAGGCTGATAACTATGAAGAAGGCTGTAGGGGAAAATTGCTGGTTCAATATTAAAAGAGAAACATAGTTAGGGGTATGATAAGAGAAATTAAATAATAAAGGATTAAGAGACATCATCTAAGAACAGAAAATTGTGCGTGACACAAACTAGGAACAAGGCGCAATGCTTAAACACTGAACTGCACAGAATGTGTCATGAACAATTTCTCATTCTTAGATAATGTATCCTGGTCAAAAGCAACTATGTGAAACACCTGAAGCCATCAAAATGTAGAATTTTGATAATGTTTTGATCTCCTATCTACACTTGATGTTATTACGAGGGGGGACCCAAAAAAAACCGGAATTTCTCTGTAACTTGGCAATAATGGAAAATATTCGGGTTCCACCGCTAGGAGGTGTAACTAGGAGCTATGAAGAGTCACTAGGCCAAATTTCAACATCGTAGCACATTTTCTTTCCATTTTGGCGGGACTTGGCTTCAGGGGTGTTTGGCGACTTCGTAGTTTTTTAAGATGAGTCAATTTCAGTAACAACACTTAGAGCTCAAATTTTTCTCTCTTGCTCGATAAAAATACGGTTTTCTCTGTTAACCTTTTAAAGTGCTGCTTCCAAAGGACAAGCCTTATCAAAGAGTTCATTGTAATTACGGTTTTTCAGTTTCAAAATGGTCTGTATCGCCCGAAACCTCTGTATGGCTCTAAACCGCTATCGTCATCGGCTAGAACCGCTGAAAACATGAAATAAATCGCGTTTTTGTGAATGAACATGGTTAAATATCGTTTCGTCTACTAGCAGATATCACTTGGATGTAATACAGAAATATTCAGAACATTGCTGTGAAAAATTTTGGCATAAAACGCGTTGTTGCCGAATTGATCCCCTATTTTGCGCTCTAGCCGGTGACGACCGCTTGGCGTTCAGCCTACGTTCGAACAATAAATCACACTTTAAAACAAAGAAAACATTTGTTCACTTATGTTATAGGTAAATCATGTTCTCTGCAACATTCACTTCAAAAATTGGCAGAGTTTAGCCGCACACAGCCTATGAAAATCACCTATCTTAAAAAACTACGAAGTCGCCAAACACCCCTGAAGCCAAGTCTCGCCAAAATGGAAAGAAAATGTGCTACGGTGTTGAAATTTGGCCTAGTGACTCTTCATAGCTCCTAGTTACACCTCCTAGCGGTGGAATCCGAATATTTTCCATTGTTGCCAAGTTACAGCGAAATTCCGGTTTTTTTTGGGTCCCCCCTCGTAGTTGCAGTTTAATGGACTCATTCTATTAGCGTAAAAAATAATATTCTTTAGTGTACTGATTTTTATGCACATATCTATGGAGCTTTTTGCACTACCACCAGACTTTAATGCACAAAAGTATGTTATTCAAAACTAAACTCAACAACTTCTCTGCTAGAAAAAGTTGGTTTCTTGTAGAATTTATTAGATTATTTTTGTCTTGACCAGAATTTGAAATGATTGGAAAATTTTGGAGAGTGAGTAAACAGCTGATCTTTTCCTTTGCATTCAAATCAGCAGTTTAATTAAATTATTAATGAAAGCCGGTTGTTTCTACACTAATAATTCGATGCTCTCTTTGAATTGTCTGCAATATGATCGCACAAAGATGAAAACACTTACATGAGGAAGCTTCGACTTGGACTGAGATAAAGTTCTGTGCTTTGGTTGAAATAACTGAAGTCTTAGCTTCTTATTCAGATTTGAGTGACTGTGCTCATTCATGATCTTGAGAAATGCCCATGCAATGTGATGCCATGCAGATTCCGACCCAAACTGTGCATATTGACAGTCTGCTAACGAAAAACTAAGTAAGTCAATTACTTCAAACAAAAATAGAGTCGTCGGCTTCAGAAGGGTTTCAGGTGCTTCATTCAAAAGAAGTAGTTCTTCCCATTTTGGTACGATTGACCTGAAAAACAATTAAAAATTAGACCAATTAACGAGTCAATAGGGGAGGTATAATGTCAGCTCCTAGCAACTAAAATCAGATAAGGAAAAAGTTAATTCATCCCACTGTTTTTTCCTCTATTATGACTGACATATTTTAAGTCTAAAAGAGAGTGCAGTGTTATTTAGTTCTGTCACAAACAAAGATACAAAAGACTATAGGTTAACCCTGAAGAGTCTCATTTGAGGTGACTCAGAGGTGAGCAAATTTCAAGAATTACTTGCTTTAATCACATTAATTCCAAACCTGAAAAGTAGAACAAAAAAAGAAAATAAAGAAAATGATAGTTAAAACAATTTAAAGTAATAAATAACAGGAAAAAAATACAGTACAGCTGTTGATGAGCCTGTAACTACTCAGAATATCCTGTCATTCTTTGTTATATTCTTAGTCTTAGCCTTATTTTATCCATGTTTTTAGTTATCAAGTGATCATTCATTGGTATCCTACTGACAGCCAATTTGTTAATCTTCAGCGTAGTCCATACCAATTGTTAAGTCATCATTCATCAGTACCATACTTACAGCTTAATCATTATTCGTAGATACTTTAAAAAATATCTGTTTGTAAAAAGCGGTTTTCAGGTCTACGTTTATGATTAATTCTTTATCGAAATGGACAAGCAAACATCTTCTAGAGTGATCTCTAGTTATTATATGGAGGTAATCAAACATAGCAGGTATTCAGACTGTTGGTGCTGAAGGTTGAATGTATGACTGGACCGCATTTTGCAATTTGGAACTATAAATTCTGGCTCATCTGAAAAGACACTTATGTGCATAGGGAAACTAATGGCACATACGTTTTTTTTTAAACCGGGCTAAAATTTATGGTTCCTAATTGCAAAACGTAGTCCAACTGGCATTTGAATTTCCAGGGAAGAGGATGTTCAGAAATGCCAAAACAACTTGAGAATATTAAACTGAAATGTAAGGGCAAAATAATCGGACGACCAAAACCTTTGCGTACATTACTTCAATGGGTCTTTCCCGAACAGAGACAAAATTGAAAAGAAAAAAAAAACAGTGAAAAAACTGAACGTGAAGGCTCAGGGTCTGCAACTCAAAATGAAAAGAGACGAACTTAAAATTAGCTATTCATCTGTTCAGCGTAGACAATCAACCAATTATTTATCCATGCGGTAGCAACAAATAATAGGGTGGGCCGAAAATTTTTTCTTCTAGAAATCCGAAAACGGCTAGGGCTCAAAGTTGTCAATAGGCACTGACAGAACGACAAAAAAGTCCTATTCCAAAACTCCTCCATCAGCATCGTCAACATGGGGGTTGAAGTTGTGAGGGCTGAATATTCCGATGTATTGAGTTTTTTCAAAATTAAAATAAAGAAACTCTAAACTTAGTTTGTTTATTAAACAAAAATTTAAAGTACCTAAAACTAACTTTTTGTTGTAAAAATCAAAAGGTTGAGTCATGAGAGGAAGGATAAATTCGGCTGGATCGTGATTGGATTGCTTCTCAGGCATGGATCTCTTGAGAAATTCTCCTGTGTTTTGATCGACAACGTAGACTCTAACTAATGGATGACACACTAAAAGATCAGGTACTAGTCCATCACAGCCATGAATTATTACTCCCAGAATATCTGAAAAAGGTTGGAAAGTTAAATCAGTATTTAGAAAGATGGTGTGATAAAGGTATTGAGAAAAATAAAGGTTATTCGATGTTTCAAATTTCAAATGATGTTGCACAGAGAAATAAAAGGTCAAAATTTTAGAAAAAACTTTTGGGCATGTGTTAAATTCACTTACAATCGGTGTCAAATAGACTACTGATATAAATTTCATGCTGATTGATGTAGTGAAAATCAATGTAATTTTTCCTCAACGGTCTTCTTCTGAAATCATTTTGAAAAAAGGGAAACAGAGATGAATTAGGATAGAGAGGAACCTAGCTATATGTTTCCAATTTGTTAAAGAGAGAGCGAATGATTGAACCGAAGAAAAGAATTCGTGGTGCTTGAAGGGTAAGTAAGAGCCTGGTAGAATACATAGCTCACAAAGGAGAAACATTTAAACAGCTTATCAGAAAATTTAAACACAAATTATGTATGTCTTGCATCGGCATACTTTTCTCTGAATGACAGTCTGTGTTTAGTTGAAAGGCCTCGTTTTTCCATTGCTGTTTTTCATCGATGATTTCAGATGAAACTTGATCTTTCTTGGAAAGAGGGCCAAGTTCTATCATATCATTTTCAGCTTCTTGTAATTTTTTCATTTTTTTTCTTCTTGGTTTAGGCTTCCTGAAACAAACGATGGAGGAAGGGCTTCATTATCATTTACTACACAAGCAAACCAAATAGTGGAAATTAAAAAGCGGTTCAAGTATAGGTAAACCTAGGAAACTAGGAGACAAAAAATCTTTAAAATGGGGCCAATTTGAAACTTTGACTACCTTATTTTCAAAACAGCACATAATTGAATGGAGGAATGAGGAGACGAAAAGGGAATAAAAAATTGAGTTCCCACAATTACCGCAACACAGAAGCAATTAGATTAAATCCAGTTGGATCCATTTCAAAAAAAATTAATTTGATAACGAGCTCACTACAGAGTACGGGTGTCCTATCCGTATTCCGTAAGTTAACGAAACAGTTCTATTAAAAAGTAGTAATGACGAAAAAACCCTTACTGATAGCTATTGCAGTTTTTGGAGTTGACGAAAATGAGCTATTGCCATGTATATCAGTCTAACGGGCCAAGCAACTAGCAACCAAACAAAAAGACATATGGGACAACAATGCTTTACCTCAGAGCTCATGAAGTTCCGATAGCATTGGCCAAGTTCGTCAAGAGCAGCCTTATCTATGTGTATCGGTACATTGGAACAAGCCATACTGATAGCTTAATGACAAGAATTCGTTTGAACACCCCTAACCAAGGAGAAGAACTAGTGTTAAACAACACTTTATTCATTCTCATGGGTACATAAATCACAAACTTCGTTACTACAACTAGTAAAGTAAAAACTGAGGCACAATTTATTTTTAATGATTGACACTATCTGTCAAAATGTATGCTCTCACAAAAAATGCCTCACTGAAAGTGACGGATCAATCCCTGTATAAGAAAAAAAAATAATAATAAAAAAAAAAAAAAAACTCAAGAGTTGCTGTATCATAAAGAGTAACTGCACCTTTTGATTGGAGGACTGATATCATCTTCATGATTGGAAAAGGCAACTACAGACTGTTTTGAGACACTGATGATTGCTTGTCCATTCTTTTCTGGAGTATCATTATCTTTCAAAACTTGTGCAGAGCCTGCACTTCGTGGAGTTGAACAGCTTTTTCTAGGCAGTGGTACTGGTGGTTTGTTGGAGGTTTCAGATTGTGAAGCACTGCTGAGCTCATTCATGATGAAGACTTCTGCTAGCTTCGCCGGAGGGATTCTGTCTTTGGAAGGACTTTCTGCTTTATTCTGAGTGGTATCTTCAGGAGTTTTCTCTGAGGTGATACTCTTGGGCTTTGATTGAGAAAAGTCATGGATGTCCACCTCACACAATTGCTCATTGGCCCTCTTAGCCGGGGAGTGTACCAGATTACCAGTCTCAACGATAACAGAGTCTCTGTTGTCATTATCTTCTGCAAAATTGAAAAAAATGTGGAATTACAACAAGGAAATTTGAAAATGGAAAAATAAATTCAAATTGTTCTAATATTAGTTATTGTAATTGTTTTAAGTCTTGAACGAACCTTGTTAGACAATCTCATCTGAGACCATTGTATTAGCTACGAGCGTCTTCCAAGAAGAAAGTTTATTTAATTAATACTTCAGAGACTAAAATGACACTCGAATCTGTGTAAATTTCCTAATTCATTTTACCTAGAGCTCTGCAAAAAGCCTGAGTTTTTTTATTTTGGACCAGCAGTTTGAAAAAAAAATTGATTTGAACACAAAAAACTCTAAGGGAGTTCCAACCTTGAACAACTGAAGCTAAGAGGAAATGTGCGTTGCCTTGCCACTTACTGAACTGTTTCTGTGGTAAAAATTGATTGACAAGGCGGGATAATATATGTAACACCGTTTTTCTGTCTTTCCAGACATATTGGTTTTAGAGACAAATTTAAGAAAAAATCTGAGAGATTTCATCTTGATTGGTTGTAAATGGATCAATGTTAAGTGTATCATCATGAAGTTGCTGTTACAAAACTTTGTCTATGAGAAAATTGACAATTTTGTTCGTTTTTTGTTTTTGCACAAAAAATGAAGTACTTGCCTTGAATTATAAATGTACGGTTGCTGCCTGAACTGCTATCTATGGAATATGTAGAGGCTGGCGAAGCTCTTCGTAAAGGTATGATCATACTTTGTCCATTTTCTAAAGGGTTTTTTATATCTAATCCATTGCTGTTTTCCCAAACATTTGATCTGCAAAAAAGTACAAAAATTTAGCATGTTCGACAGACATGGGGCCAAAAACCATGATAGTTGCACGGCTAAAGGGAAATAAATCAGAATCAATCTGCAGTAAAGATCTAGATCCGTGATGGTAAGGTTGAAATTTGTAAAAGGTTTATAGGCCAGCTCTTGTCTTGCGAGCCATTACTTTAGGCTCAATGGTAAATTCAAGGGCAGCGCAATGTACACCTATGGACAACAAATTTCATTAAAAATTGTACAAACTATTGTATACTTTGTGCCTTTTTTGTCTTTTAACCTCTTAGCTTTGTTATGTAGTAATTCTTGCCCACTAATGGCTTGGTTGTTGCTTTCATACCTTGGCTCGGCTAAGAAATAATCAACATTGAATTAAATTACTTTAAAAAAAAAAAATTAAAAAATTAAAAAAAAATAGAAACTTTCATAGATCACCACTTTATGAGCAGGTTCTAGAGAAGATGTCGTTTGAACTTTGCCTGTTAAAAAAAGTTCACCACAAAAATTTTACAATTACAAAGATTATTTACTGAAAAATAACAAGATGCTTCCTGATTTATTTGTTCACAGGTTTTTTAAGAGCTTTCTCTTCATATTTTTTTTTAAACTCTGCCCTACTGGACATATCTGTATGGTAGCAACTCAGTGATTGGTAAAACCTACTTCAGAAAAAAAAAATTACATGATCCTTGTTTTTAGCTTTAGTAGAAAAACATTAAAAATTTAAATGGTCTAGCACACTTACACAACTGATTAATTTACTCAGAGAAGATTGGAACAATTCAAAACAATTTCAAAACGAACTTAGTTTAGAACAATTTGGGTCAAATCAATTCCAATCAGAGAAAATGAAGTATAAAGAGTCACTGTTCTTACCGTTTTGTTTCAGGGTAGATATTTTGCTTCTCATCATCACTTAAATTTCCACCAGATAAAGATGTTCGTTTTTGAGGCGGTCTAAAGGACATCATTCACCTCAGACAAAATTCCTCCTGGTAGCAAGATACAATTTAACAGCTAAAAAGATTTGGAAATCCATTGAGGTCATTTTGAGCGTAGCTGTTGAGAGTGAGTTAAACCTTGCAGTATCTTCTTTTCCCATTAATAGAATGATAAAACGGCAAACTTTTCTATTCTTTCATTCTGATCTTTTCTTCTATTCTTTCTGACATACATCAATTAAACTTGCGGAATTTTTTTCAGATGTCTACTTTTATACCTTAAATAAGAAGATCAAACTTCAAAACATCGTCCCTCAAGTCCAAAAACGTAAAATATTGAATGAGATCAGAATTTGACTTATTTTACTTTTTCTCTCCAAATATAATCATGAATAGAATGAGGAATAAAACACCAATGATTTCTAGGACATAGAAATTCTGTTTGGTAAGAACTTCTTACGATTAGTTTACGCTATTGGGCCTTGGCGATATTTGGGTTTGAAAGTCTAAAAAAATGGCACTATTATTTTATCTTTCTGAAACTACCTACTAAACTATATCGTTAAAGAGAAAAGACTTCTTTTACCATAGACGACAAATATTTACTGAAATAAAAATTGTAGAAATATTAATTTCAAGATATTCTGTATCAGAGGTGAACAAACATTAGCATTGGAATAATACAGAAACTAGAGGAAAATTATTAAACTTAGCTGACTTTAGTCTTTTTTTCATTTTGCTTCTCATTTTAGGCATTAAAAGTTGATTAACAATGCAGTATTAACAATGTACGTTTACAGGAATATCATACCAGCTGGGACTCACTGATAAAAGAGACAGAAAGAACTCCAAAATGCAATTGAGTCTAAGAAACAAAGTGAACTAGTTGAGCTCATTAATTTTTAAACTCCTCACATATTTCCATGATCACTGCCGTGAATTTACTGTTCATAAAACTTATTTGTTGTGTCAGGGTAAAAATTAATACAAAAAGCAAATATTACTTTTACTCTTAAATTGTAGGGAAAAAAGTCTCATCAATACATTGCGAAAAGCTTAAATATTGATTTTCCATTTTAAGTTTTAGGAAATGAAACGAAAATGACTTTGCAGTTCCCCTTTTCCTCAAAATATCCTTTGAAGACCCCAAATTGAAGCAAAATTAAACTAAATCACCCCTCAGTTCAGCAAACAAAATACAATAAAATTTATTTAAGCCTTATTTGTCTTTCAAATAGAAGTTCAAAACATTTTTTGGGGAAATATATGGCTGACGTCAGCTCCTAAGCTATTTCTGTCCCTTTTAAAGCCAAGGCTATTAGTATTTTAGAAACATTTGTCCAATAAAATGGTGTTTACTTCTGAAACAGCATCAGTTTAAGTAACTTGTGTGTTGCTGACGTACCATTGTGGGACTTGATGCATGCATGTTTCCCTAGGAACTTGCACAAGCAGTTTAATAAATAAACCGATAAGATATCTTCTATAAGGGACAAAAGCTGCTTAGCAATGTTGTCTAGCAAACCTCAAGAGGCAAAAAAAAGAGTGAAGTGCATTATGTTGGCAAAAAGGTTGTAAAGAGGTACATGTAGAATAGCTCCAAAATCTATTGAGTTAGGAAGCGTAAACCAGTTTATCAATTAATCTTCCTTGGACGATTGATCTATGGTTACCTACATATTTTTTATAACTTTAGGATTTCCTCATCGCTCCTTCACTTTAAAAGTTATAAAATATTTGGTTCGATTATGATCTTTTAAAGAGATAACTCAGCCACAAAAATGGCCTTGAATGACTTAAGTGCACAGTGAACTTTAAGTTTTGCTCAAAATAAATCTACATTATTAGATGTCTTCTTTTAGGATCTATGCAATAAGTACATTGTTTTTCTAGGGTCTTTTTACTGTGATGAATCTATTATTCTGCAGAGACATTATCGCTGTTATTTGGCAGGGGCAGTACTCATTGCTTTTCACAAAAAAATTAATTCAATCTACATCACTGAACTCTTATCTGCGGTCAATTTTTGTGATTTTGTCTCAAAACAGTTTACGTCTAAGATCTTGGAGCGGTTCTTTTTTAGGATTTGCGAGAAGCTGGGCAGTGGAATTTGAGAGCACCTAGTTGAACTTTAGTGACACATTTTGCACACATCATTGCCACTAGCTAAACATTTGTAAAACAGCAGGATATTGATAGTAAGAGTCTTGAAGAAAAATTGGACAAAAATTAAATTTTCAAATTTTATATGAGTTTAAGGGGGCTCAAATGATGCATGAAGAGCAGAGGAATAAGTTAGATTACCAGCTTAATTTTCTGAACGTCAAAAAGACATTTTTAGTTGCATGTAGTATATGACACTTCCTTGATTTTAGCACTAATTTAAAGTAAAAAGAATTGAGAAATCATACAAATTAAGTTTGGGCCAAGAGAGAGACTGATCGATACTCCTATTTTGCAGGGAGACTAATTTATGCTTTGTAGTTTCTATTGGATCTTATTTTTTGAACTACTTTGAATGTGCTCCAAGGATTAAACAAGTTAAATAATAAATTAAGGTAATTTTAAGATGAGAACACTTAGGCAACTCTCTTCTTAAAGTTACATGCTATTATTTTTACTTCCAAAGATAGTAGATTCAAATATTGGAGAAAAACGAAAACTAAGATGAAATAAGCAGGGTTAATATTTAAAATTGACACTAACAATTAAACTTTAACAATATTCACAAAAATAATAGATGAAAAAAACCATGACAAAAAACTTTATGAGAAATCTTCCCTTGAATTCTTGAAAGACATTAAAAAACTTTGTTTATTTAAATGTAAAGATAGATAAATGTTTATGGAACAACATTTTACACAACTTACTTTGGTAAATGAAAAACACACTCACACTAAAATAAAGTGGATATGGTCAATTGAAATCAAAAAACCTGCCAATGAAATGGGAATTCAATATCGTTTTCTGCATGCTTGCGATTCATCTCGTCAAATGCAGTAGGCTGTGTTTCTTTTCCTGTTGCCATAGCAACGAATGGAGTCACAAAGTAAACAAGTATGAGCCTTTATTGAAGGGTATCATAGACTGTCTCAGAATGTCATCAAACCTGAAAATATAAATGATCTGAGTTCCACAATAATATTTGGTGAATTCGTATCATCAAAGGAGATCTAGAAAGAACTGAAATATAACTTTGAGAGGATAGAGAGTGAAGGGAGTTGACTAGAGAAAGGAGAGGATATCTTCATTTGAAATTTATTTCCTGATTTAGTTATTTATTTCAAAATTAGCATGGCCAAGGACACAGATCTTATTAACTAACTTTGGAATTTATTAATTAAGGTGATAAGCTTTGATTAAAACTAGGAGGCTGCAGCTAGACCCCTTCTTAACTGCGTTGCGTCTGTTGTGTGTGGGCACACGTTACAGTTACAATTGTGGTGCATGCATGGGATGTTCATATTCAAAAATTGTTTGCCAAATTCCATAGTGAATTCAATTTACAGAATCTTTTACGAAGGATCAAAGCTTGGACCTCTTCTCTTTTGCCCACTGCTGTAGACCGCTGAGCACAGTACAAGGCAAGCATAATTTTCAGCAAGTGCCTCCTTTTCCGATTTTTTTTTTTTTTTTCCTTTTGCTTCAGGGGCCCGGTTTAGGGTTCGGTATTTTCTCATAAAGAACCTTCTGGCCATACTTCAATCAAGGTCAGAGTGGGACACTGCATTATCCCTCGTGAGTCCATTTTAGCACCGAGGTCCATCATTTTTGTAATGAGCATTTTGGATTTAACTATTTGTTCCAGGGTAGCATTTACTACTCTTATGCAATAATAATGGGTGATGAAAGAGGATATTCACAGGGTGGTTGGCAAAATTTCATTTTATCATTCCCTGACTTTTCCCTGACTTCTTCTAATGAAACTCCCTGACTTTTTTACGATAAGGGCACTTAAATAATGTGGTCAAAACGTTGGCACAACGATGCGATCAGCTGACCCGTTGCGGACCCGATTTTTACGTGGAGCCCGGCTCCACAAAAATTTCCCTGACAGATGGAAAAATTTCCTGACTTTTCCATGATTTTTCCCAGTCGAGTTGCATTCCCTCCCTTTTCGCCTGGTTTTCCCGGTTGCTAGCCACCCTGTATTCAGTAATGGGTTCCAAATTCAAAACTTTCCTTTCCTCTATCCTTTCTCTTCCTTCTTCTTCGTAGATGACATTTAATTACCCTCCATTTTTGGACAATTTGGGCTCACATTAATCAATCTCATCCAGAGAAATTTGAGTTAAAGAACATAATGTACATATACTCACTTTAATCTTTACCTTGACACACAATCATTATTTTTTTAACAATGACAGATATGTATCATAAAAAGACTGGTTGTTAACTTATTTTCTTATGGTACAGCTTCTTTTCTTTTCCCAGCTACAAATTTGGCGTGTTTTTTGGATTTTAAGTGAGCTTCCCATTGCAAAGTACCTGGAAAGGAAAAAAAGAATACAATCTTTGGGAATCGTTTTGGATAAAAGTTTTGGTAATATGCGATGCACTTCTTTTCATTCAAAGAGTTTAATGTAGAATCAAGTCCATTCCCCACCAGAAAATAATAGAATAATAGGGTGCTATAAGAATTAGATTAAGATATTTTTTAATATATTTTGCAAGATATGTAGCTATGCTTTGTTGATTAATCAATGTTTTGATAAAGTACAACATTTTTTATGTTAATCAATTTAAATTTAGGTCTTTAAATTCCATTTGTTCCATTTCCATTGTTTGTTCCCAAAGTATGAAGATGCAAAATAATGAAAACTTCAGTAAATAGCTGATACTAGCAAAATCTTTACAATTTCTTTCCTTCATGATTATCTTATACAGTGCAGTCTTGGATTGAATTGTGCGATTTCAGATCATGGATGGTCATTTGAAACGTTTTAAAGGAGAGGAACTTGTCAAATAAATCATCTATGAAAAAAATAGAGCTGGAAATATAAATAGAGAGATCAATTGCTAAGGGTGCTAACAATAATCCACTGTGCTAAATTTCATAGCCCACGATTGGTCTTGCTGGAACACGCAGGAGACAAAAACAGGGTGGGAATTATGCCAGGAGAGTACAGTCTGTATTGATACACAGGTATTCTGCAAGTGATTTTTTTTAAAGAAAGGATGATACTGCCAAAAAAAATGAGTATAAAAGTGACAATACAATGATTTTTTTTTAAAACTTTTAATTCCAATTTTTTCAATTTTTCTGGGCGAGGGGCCACAAAATACCAATAATGAAAATAAGTGCAAAAAATAGTCCTTGTATTTCCCTTAAAATGAGCTGAAGTGTATGTTAAGAAAACAATTAGTTGCTGAGTTGTGACTTTTCAAAGTTGACGCAGCAGGGTACAGATATGGACCTTGGGCAAAATAGGGAGTGTGATGTTTCAGTAACTTCCAGAAACCTTTGCTCCTATTGGTATTTTTTCCATTCTATTAGGGCTTTTTAGGACCTAAAGGAAGTTTGAATCCCCTGCGTTGATTCCAAGGCTCCTAACTGGTGCCATTGTTTTTTCAAGGGAAATTACTTCACTTAAAATAGGAGAAAAACAGAATATGCAGTAGAAATGCTTTTTTGAGGTATAAATAAATCCGAGAAGAATGAACCGTACAACAGAAATGTTTTTTTGGGATATAAAATAGGCTTATCTGTTACATATGCTTGCTCATTGATACGATCTGATAGATGATACACTTGCGCATAACAAACACCATGCAATCTTCAATGAATAAGTCACAAATTTACTGCGGAAATTAGGTGGTATAAACAGGCTATTGATAAATAAGTATTACTACGGAAAAACTTTAAATGCGACTGATGCACTGTTAGGCCTATGAAAAGAAACCCCAATGGCTAAATAAAGAGTCTCCTGAAGCTACAAATGAGCAAATCACCGATAAACATAGATTAAAGTACTATCAATGAAATCAAAGTCCTCAATACTCACCGATAAAAAGCCGTTGACAAGGTTCACAATAGAAATTTTTATGCCGATCCTGATGAGGGTGATCCGTTTCTTTTGGAATTGGTTTTATTTGACACTTACTCAAACCCTCAACGCCATCGGTGAGCAAATGACTCACAACTTCAGATGCTGGCGAGAGAACTTTCTCATTCCACTCGTCTACATTGCTACTGTCAACATTATATATTGGTGGAATCTGAATTTTAAAAAAAATTAAACTTAATTTTAAAATGTACATTAAAGGACTACGTCAACAATAATTTAATTGACAAAGTAATAGTGCTTCTTTTTAGGGAAGAGCAACATTCTTTAGGCCCACTTTTGATACAATGACTAAAAGTTCTCATTGATGACTGAGTATGAAAACTGTGTAACTTAATTTTTGCAACCGGTAAAAATCTCCAATGAAGTTTAATTTTCTTCAATTGAAATAATCGAGAAATTTCCTTAGATTCTTTTAGAAAGAGGGGAAAAAATTTAGAGACAATTCCAATAGAAACTTTTGGTTCGTTTTCCTTGAAAATAAACAAAATATATGCGGGGACTTACAACGTTGCAATATGAGGTGCATTTTTCGACTTTCTTCACTGATATAATCAAGGAGAAATAATCATCTTAAGGTTTATGCGATGAAAAAAAAGAGAAAATAATCCATCCTGATTCAACAGATTACCTACATTCGGCAAAACCCAAATGAAATCTTTTTAGTCGTTTTACTTGTGTCACTGCTCACAGGAGCAAAAAATTACAAACACGGGGGGGAATCTCTTGATAGCCGACCATGCAGAAACACTTTCTAAAATATATATTATTTTTCAAGAGCTCTAAATACATTGAAAACTACCCTTTTTCATCGGATACTATTGCTTGTTCATGCATTTTTGCAGCATATGAATGACATAACAAAAATATCTTTCAATTCATTTACCTACACAAGATGAAAATGTTTGAAGTTGAAGCAAGTATCAAGTTGAACAAGTTGAGGGTGAATAAAAGTGTCCTAGGACATGATTCTTACCTGCCTGTCCTTTGATTTGAAAAACCTATTTTTCAGCCATTTAATTTGAGAGCGAGAATAACGCCAAGTGCTCATTTTTAGAGCATTGATCCCCTCTTGAAGTATCCGTTGACCCTTTGCTGTTTTTCTTTCCTCTTTGTCCAAGATCAGGTAGTTGTGAAATTCTTTGAAACCAATTGACTGAAAGATGCCTTTTGTATAATCTGCAACCCTGAAAATACAATTTGAAAATAAAAACCAAAAGTGGAAATCTTTTACTCACTTACAGTCGATCCAAAATATTTATTATGATACAACAACACCATCAAAATAGACTTTTTCTGCAAGAATATTTGGATCGCATTTCGCAAAAAGGAACCAGCGTGATTACAGGGTTGTAAAAATGTTGCTTCTTCATAAGCATCTAAAAAATCTCCCAGAATAGGGAATAGTTTTTTCTTCCCACCAAAAAATGTTTGATTTTAAAGCAAAATAATTGTGTAAATTTGATTACTGTACAAATATTAGGTATTTTGAAAAGAAAAGAAGAAGTTTCACGATTTTGGAAACACTGTAATTACGCTGGTTCCTTTTTGCTAAATGCGATCCACTTGTCAACAAATTTTCCCGGTGGAATGTCACTACTGTTTTTCTTATGCTCTCTTTTGTTTTATTTCAATACTTCCTACCTGAAAATATCTCCGGAGACAAAAAAGTTCAGAGATGTAGAGAGTTCTTAGCCGCCTCATTTTCCGAACTGACCCAGTGAACTACGCCACTGAACTGACCTTCCCATTTAAAAGCTCTATTATTTTTCCCAAAAATTTTTGAAGCAAGAATTTTTCTTAAGTCCCTCTTTTCACAACTTGACGCAATTTTGCAAAAAACACACAAATTTCACGGCAATTCGACGAAAAGCAAGCGGACTTCACTGCAACATTTCAGGAACAACGCGATTCTACTGCTTTAGCAAGCTAGCCTATGCTATTTTCATAGCTTTCACATGTTTTCACGCAAGCAGCCGTGTGATCATTATTGCTTGATCAATCTCTGTATTCAAGCAATACCTATTACTAAAGTAATTTTTTTCATCTTCAAAATTCATAATTTCTCCTTTGAGGAGCCTTTTCTCATTTTACCATCTTCCTTCAATTTATCTACTGGCAAAAGTGAGCTCATTGAGTTTCTAAAAAGTTCATTAAAAAGAAAAATATAAGAGATGTATAAATATACATAAATATATATGAAACCTACTCGTTATTGAGCAGTCTTTTGGCATTGTACTCGTCATGAAAGTCCGATATTTCTTGAATTAATCCACTTTCAATCATTTCATCAACTCGTTTGTCTAATCGCGTATCCAAAACAGTCTGAAAATGAAGGAAAATGAATTAATTACTAAATATGAGTTGCATGGAATCAAATCACTCTGTCTATTCAGTGGTAGGCATCACAAATCTATCAAACATATCTCAAAACTTTTAAAATTTGTTTTAACGGATGAAGTTATAATTTAAGTTGTATTAAACCAACGTAGCTTCAATAGTGCACACCTACTCTACCAATGAATGAAGTGCAGGGTGCAGGAGGGGATTTCCTTGGATACAGTTTATTTTAGAATCTCTACTGAAATTTGATCCATTATAGGAAAACAAAGAATGTGTACTTATGCTTATTTTGATAACATTTCCACAGGATATTCTTCGTGGTTTTACAATGTTCTGAAAGAAAAATTCCGAATAAATCGCCCCATTTTGAGGAGAGAGGTGACTGGCAAATTTTTCTTTGACATTTGGGAGGACTAATACTTAAGTCGAGACGCGTCGACTGATGCCTCACTCAAGGTTTTCGAAAAGAATTGGGCTGCTAATTTCCAAAACCGAAAATTTGAATTTTTGGGTGAAATATTTGTTGGCAATTTTTTGGAAGACACGAGAAAAGAAACGGGTCGAAAATTTAAAAAAAAAACTCGACTCTACCTCAAGGTCTTCAATTTTGTGCTAGACGCATTTTGTGCGACTGAAGAAGAGGCTGCGACAGACTCGAAACACGTCCAGCACAAAATTGAAGTTCTTGAGGTAGAGCCGAGTTTTTTTTATTATTTTTGACCCGTTTCTTTTAAATCTTACCTCAAATGATTATTGGTCTCGGTTTTAAAGTTTTAACACCAGAAAAGACTGGCAAGAGACCGGCACTTTTTGAATCCAACTTTGAAATTGTTTGCAAAAAATTCCGGCTGCGAACCTCGTAAGGGCGAGCGCGCGAGTAGCGCGCCGACATAGACTTCGCGCGGCGCGAATGCGACAATTCCAAGAGCAGGGTGTCTACAAAAACAGGCTGGCCAAAAATCAGTACTTTGACGGTACTTTTTCAGCGCATTCCCAAGAAATTCAGTACTTTTTCAGTACCTCCAATGGACGAAATTCGGCAAATTTAAAAAAATTGAATTTCCCGCTTAAGTTGCGACATAAATGACAAAAAAATGAAAAAAATTCGGACCATCTTGCGGAATTCCGCTCTTTACCAGTGTTTCCGGACTGCCCTGAAAAAATCAGTACTATTTCCGGCCTTGGCAGCAATTCTGGATTTGTGGACACCCTGGAGAGGCAATACCTATGACCGCACGAATCTCTATAAAATGTTTAAAAGATGGACTAAGTATATTTATTTTTATTTTTTCCTTCGAAACCAGCGGATATCATTTTTTCATCATTTCTCCTCCCGCGCCCTTTTTTTCCTTCTTTCCTTGTGTGCCCAGTCAGTCGCTGTCCCTTTAACTCGCGTTGCGAGTTTTGATTCCGTGAATTAAGTGCGAAAGAGTATACACGAGCCCATAGGGAGACATTTCAGATAGAAGGAGTCTATTGATCTTAAGTTGACAATGACAGAAGATTGAAGGTAAGGAGAGGGAATACTATGTACTCTGATGATGAGAATGTATTTTTATGCAGCAGGAAAATCAATCAAAATACATCTAGGTAAAAAAAAAAAAAAAAAAAAAAAGAAGGATACGGGGAAAAAGTCTCGATCTCATTGGAAAAAGCACACTGGAAAAAAAAAAAAGTGATTTTATGAAAGGAGATCTTTAATTTTATTAATTTATATAAGTCAGCTTCCGTGTGAGGACACTTCGACACTAAGTTCTCCTTCAATTATGCCGGATAGGCAACATATCTTCCGATAAAATGACAAATTTAGAAATAAAAAGATTAATAACATTAAATATTTTTAAATAGCGCAGTCTAATCATTTGATTTAAGTTGTCAAGGTCTAGCGATTAATGCTCCGTGCTCTCCAAAATTTTTCCTCATGAAGATAAGAGGTCCCGTTTCCTGCCAGGCGTCACATGAGTCCTTCTCACTTTTTGGCAAGGACGCGTAGCAGCGATAGTGAGGTCGAAGGCATGCTATCTCCCTTCTCCTTCCTTTTTCTCCTTCCTGTGGGGATTCACGTTTCGTCCATCTGCCTCATTCTATGCTTCTGTTCGGTTCAGTACATTTCCCATTTTTAGCACACAAAAACTAATTAATAACCCCCCCCCCCCCCCCCCCCCCCCCGGTATCCTTCTAACTATTCCTTTATCTTCCTCCTACAGCGTGGGTACCACACCGCTCTAGGTATACTATTACGTTACACTAAGAGAAATCGTAGAGAGAAAAGTGTACACGTCAACTCTGCTGCGCTAAGGAAAAACGCCGTATGAGCCTTTAGATGTTGCCAAGTTACATTTGATAAAATAATAATTTATTGGAAAAGTTTTAAATATTTCTCCTCAAATTTTTCAGAAAATTTAGTCCGCAATTTAATCTGAGTACCATTTCTGAACATTTCAAGGAAAAATAAGAATAACTTTCCTCAAATATACTTGTTTTACCTGTAGAAATTTGACAACTCTTGGATGTTGATATGGCGTTCTTCCTTAGCACGGCAGAACTGAGGATTTTGATTTTAAAACGAACAAGAGCCAGGAAGGAAAAGCCTCGAAACTTTCTCCAGAAGGAAAAACTCGAGAGAGAGTAATGAGTCTAAATGACTCTACCACAATGGAGATGTTGCATGTGTAAGGGATTTGTGATTTGACTGTTGTTTCATATGTAAAATTTCGCGAGAAACACGATGGTGCCACTGGTTTTCTCTGAAATCATCTCCCAAGCTCAAAAAAAGCTCTCAAGTTGGGGCCGAAAAGGAGGGGTTATCCTACGTTATCCTGAGAGTCCACGTATACATCAAGACAAACTCTCCATGCAAAGATAGGGAGCAAATACATTTTTAGAGTCCCCAAATAAAGTGGCAGCCCTGTCAATGTATTTTGTATCTTTGCATGGAGAGTTTGTCTTCATGTAGAGGTGAACTCTCAGGATAGCGTGGGATATATCCCCTCCATTTTGGTCTCAACTTGAGAGCTTTTATTGAGCTTGGGAGTTGATTTCAGAGAAAACCAGTGGCACCGTCGTGTTTCTCGCGAACCTTTACATAAGGATCAGTAGTTGAATCGCAAATTCCTCACACATGCAACATCTCCATTACCTATGTGGCTTCTTTAAAATATGATTCAAATGGTACTCTATTTTGAGGCGTTTCATACCTGATTTGCTTGAATCCAAAAAATACAGGTGTTCTGAAAGCGGAGGGGACCTCCAAGATCACTACCACCCGCCTCACTTCTTTGCTCCTTTATGATCCCGCTGTGAGTTTTCCCGGTTCTCAGATACACTTGCAAAGACCTGCAACAAAATCGGTGTCAAATAAGAGGAAGACTTGGCTAAATTCGACGCCGTAAGTCGGCAATCAGATCAGAGGGAAGATCAGAGGTTGTGAGCAATACAAGTACCTAGGTGTGCGCTTAACATCTGATGGCAAAATGGACCAGGCAATCAAAGATCGGAATCTGCAGGGGAGGAAAGCCATTGGAACGATGAATGGTATTCTTTGGGATCAGACAATATCCAAAGTTAACAAAAAAAAAAAAAAAAAAAATTAACTCCATCATCAAAAGCATATTAACCTAAGGCAGCGCGAGGTACCGATGGCAGTTGAAGAAACGGTCCCAGGACATTCTTAAGACATCCGAAATGGACTAATGGTGTAGATCGGCCGGAGTGTCGACAAAGAATCACATTCGGAATGAGAAGATACGTGAAATTATGGACGTCGAAAACAACATGTAGTGCATGACATTATCACAAAACAGCTTGTCTAGTATGGTCATGTGCAACGAATGCAAGATGATAGGTTGCCTAAGGTTCTGGATTGGGTCGCCTCCCTGGCAGAAAGCGTAGAGGACGCCCTGCCAAATCGTGGATTGAGGGGATAAGGCAGGAAATGAGGAGATGCGATCTGCCGGAGGAGCTCTGGCAGAGTAAGTCGGCGATCACATATCGACGGTGAAACTACCAAACCACGTATCTCGTTTGCGGTGTTTAAAAATCTACGCTCACATTTTATTTTTTTGATATAGACCAAATTAATATCATTCCTTGAAATTTTCACAGAATTTTCTCCGCATGAAGAGGAAAAATCACAGAAATTTTTAAGACTGGACGTTAAGTAGTTTTTCATTTAAAAAATAAAGTATGGCAGGAAGTCTGCGACGTCGCAAACCGAGATACGTGGTCTGGTACTTTCACCGTCGATATCTCGTTTGCGGTGTCTGAAAATCTCCGCCTCTGTTATTTTTTCAAAGGAGAACAAATTGACATCATTCCTTGAAGTTTTTGCAAAATTTTCTTCGCGCAGAGAAGAAAAAATCACGGCCGTTTTAAAGAGTTGCCGTTGAGTAGTTTTCCGTTTAAAGAATAAAGTATGATAGGAAGTCTGCTACGTCGCGAACCGAGTTATGTGATTGGCGACTTACACCGTCGTAATGTTCTGCCGTGCTGAAGAAGAACGCCGTGTGAACCTTTGGTTGTTGCCAAATTTCCTCTGGCAAATCACTAATTTTCGGGAAAATTTTTGAATATTTTTCTGCCAATTTCTCAAATAATTTTGTTTGCAATTTGATCGAAAGTGTCTGCAAATTTCAAGGAAAAATATTCACAATTTTTGTTTAAAATAAACATTCCATTGTAGGAAATCGGGCAAATCTCGAATGTTCGTACGGCGTTCTTCCTTAGCGCGGCAGTTTTGGCGTCATTAGTCGATACGGTACGGTTTGAGGTTGTCTACGGAGTTAAACACACCGAGAAGAGGAATGGGGAATCCCAGTCAAGTTCTTGGCTGATCTTCAAAGTGTATGGTCTCTTTGTATCTATGTGCGTGATTTTGCGTCCCTTTTCCGAAAAGGGAAATCAGAATCGGAAATCCCGACATGTCCGCACTGCGCCGTGTCGTAGCGTCGTCGACGTCGGGCCGGGGGAGGCCCAAGCTAGATCCACGGCGACTGCTTGAGGCGCCGCGCCGTTTCCTGACGAATCTTTAGGTTGAATAGGTCTGTCGCAGACGAGAAATACAGATAAATGAATACTGCCGTGCTAAGGAAGAACGCCGTATGAACATTTGAGAGTTGCCAAATTTCCTTCGATAAAATGTTTATTTTCGAGGTAAGATATGAGTATTTTCCCTTGAAATTTTCAAGACTTTTCGGCGAAAGTACAAGAAAAATTATCTGAAAAATTGGAAGAAAAATATTCATGAGTTTACAAGGAAATTCATGTTTTGTCGAAGGAAATTTGGCAACGCTTGAAGGTGCATACGGCGTTCTTCCTGAGTACGGCAGAATAGACTGCTAGTAAAACCACCGAACGCCGAACATCGCGATGAGCACGTCGACAAGGCGAAAATCCACTCCTTAGAGCACAGGGACCGATTATTTCCTAGACGATGTAAGCGCCAACATTTATGACATTTGGTTTTAATCAGTGGCGTGGCGTGCTTTGCGATCTATCGATATTTCTCCATTTGAAGCTGTGGTATAAATAATCGATTATTAAGGTGTTCGCTGCGAACACCCTGTCAGTCGAAACTTTACCATAGATTTAAATGGCTGATCAATCGATGTATCGCAAATCACGCCACGCCACTGGTTTAATGAATTGTTATTGCCTGTGTGGGTAAAAAAGGTGTCATTGCATATCGAAGTATGAAAATAAAAAAATATATCGAGTAAAGATTCCCGAACGAGAATGCTCGTTGAGTCGACCGGAAATCTCTCGAGGTGATTCGATACAGTTTTCGGCGTAGTCGAACTAATGTGCGGTATATCACATTGATCAAGTAAAACATCTCGGCAGATTTGAAGTTTTAGCCCCAAGAATGACGGTAGCCACTACGCATGAGCCTAAAGAACCATATATGATTAAAAAGCCTCTAGACCAAAAAATTGATAAAATCCAGAGAAATGAATGCAGCAGGGTCCGTTTGGAAAAAAACTTAGCATTAGATATCACTAATACTATCGATTTCGATATTAATTCTGAGATTTTTTTCCCAAAACGGATCCTGCTATCATTTTTCTGAATTTTGTCAATTTTATTGGTTTACAATGATTCTTCAAGCTCGTGCGCAGGGGCTATTGTCCTTTTTCAGAGCTTAACTTTCAAAATCTGCCGAGAATAAATTTACTTAATCGATATACCGCACGCAAGCTCGATCCTTAATCACCTTAACTCGACGAAAATTCTCGTTCGGGATTTACAGGTTTATTCAAAAGTCACGCACCACTGGCCATAACTTTAGTTCTAATTGAATCGGGACGTGCGAAAACCGCTAATGTCCATTTTTCCAATCTTGTGTTCTTTTGAGTTGATAGTACTTTTCGGAGTTGGTTGCAACCACGAAAGTGGCGTTAAGGTGATTCGATGAACACCATATTTTGTGTCAGAACGGCATGGGATACATCGCATCAATTGGTTCCATTTTGTCAGCTACTCGTCATTTTTCCCCAATTTTGAGATCGCAATTCTGTTGTCAGGAGACTAAAGCACTCACTTACCAATTTTAACAAAGAAATTCAACGTAATAAAGGCGTGGTTTTTTCAGAGAGAAAATATCGCATTCGAGTGCAGTTTCGATATCAGTATCGAATGCGATGTTTTCTCTCTGAAAAAACCACGCCTTTATTACGTTGAATTTCTTTGTTAAAATTGGTAAGTGAGCGCTTTAGTCTCCTGACAACAGAATTGCGATCTCAAAATTGGAGAAAAATGACTAGTAGCTGAAAAAATGGAACCAAGTGATGCGATATATCGCATGCCGTTCTGACACAAAATATGGCGTCCATCGAATTACCTTAAAATTCGTCTTCGATTTCCTGAATCCCAAAACGAGCCCTTTCATCACTTTTATGGTTGTATCAACTCTTTAAAAGTATTATCAACTCTAAAAAACTTCAGACTGGAAAAATGGACATTAGCGGTTTTCGCACGCCCCGATTTAATTATGGTATCGATTCACGGTTTCAGACGTCTTTCCTCGAATCGAGGGGGCAACTTTTATAGGTACTTTCCAGTTTTTGATCTCCTCGGGGGCAGGGGGCGGGGGGTACCTCAAAAATTTCAAATCCCCCCCCCCCCTCATGGCTAGTGGTGCGTGACTTTTGAATAACCCTGTATTAATCGGAAATCCTATTGATCCAACAGCGAATTTTGCTACGTGCACGCCTGTTCGATCTTCCTAAAAATGAACGGTTCATTTGCGTCAGATACACTTCCCTTTTGCAGAGGCATTCTAACCGCAAACGCGACATATTTCATTGCTCATCCAGAGAGGCGGTGAGTTGAACATCGCGTGGTATGTTCCACGCTGCGCCTACTCTGCCGGGAAGATTGAGAGAGGCAAAAACTGCAACGATGCACAGGTACGACTGGTACGCACAGCAGTTATTGTTTATTCGCTCGCGCCTGGCACAATATTATTTACGGGATGCTGAAGAAGTGTCACGTGTCTTTTTTGCGGATAAAATGTTGACATGCTTCCCATTCATTCTCCTCGTCTGCCATACCGTTTCCGGTGTCCGGTCTTGTCTGACTGTGGCTGTAAGTGCTGCGAACTAATGCGAGACCAGCGCGTCGTGTCGCGTCGCCGCGCAGACAATGCTCACGTTAAGAAGCGTTACCTGTGCTCACTCCATAAGCCCCAATACATTTACTCTAGACATGTGAAAAAACCATTTAAATGTGGTATGTCTGATGCATACAAGATATAGGGCCAACCGAGTAATCTTGTGAGTGAACATTGACGGATCCGGCAATTTGGCAACACCGGATTTCCTCCGTTTAAACCTATGGAAATGTATCGATTCTTGGAGGGGCCAGGTGCTCCGACATGAGTCGATTATTTAGCATAGGTTTAAATTGAGGAATTCGATGTTGCCAAATTGCTGGATCCGCCTGTGAGTGAAGCGTAAAATTGCACGAAAATCACGTTCAGCATGTCAGCATTGTCAAAAATCTACCCTTAAACGCATATGATTACAAAGGGCGGTAACTCGCTTTTCCAAAACGGCGTTCGTGCGAAATTTTTCTTAGTCGTCGGCAGTTGGGTTTGCCCTGGAGAGGCTGAAGAAAACCTAAAAAAATAACGAACTTGCGAAATATTTCTCACGTACGTGCGATGCCGGATTTATGAGTTTGCGAACATGTCTGGAATGCGTAAGTCCGAAAAAGAGCTTTGAAAGCTCGATGGTAAAACCTAGAGATTGGTTCCAGTTTCTCTGTGGGATACCTTTACGTGCGAGAGAGATACCTCACGGTATGCGAGAAAGATACTCGCAACAGCGGGCTGATTATATTGAAATCGATAGGCAGACAAAGAAGAAAAACTGATAATAAAGCGATCTTATTGGTGGGAGGGGTGGATGTAATAGACAAAGGAGGTAAGCAATAGATTAACTAACGGTAACCCACGGGAATTCACTACAGTGAGTCCATCATTTTCCTCCTCGGTCTATGACAACCATTCATTCCAACCAATAAGATCGCTCCATACTCCCCATGTATTCTTTGTCCATCGCTTTGTCTATCAATTTCAATAATCAGCCCGCTGTTGACAATGGGAGCGATTCCTCATTATTGGTTGCATCAGGATCATTTCACTTCGATTTGTGGGACGAGAGATTGAATCTCTTAAGCTGGTGGTTGGTAAAATTAGGGCAAGAATGTTCGAGCTACAACTTATGACTACTCAATTTTGAAAGAGCTCTCTCTAACTCGCACCTTGTGTCCGAACTCTCTCCAAGTAATCACAAAAATCATGACAAAGCGGTGGTGGTTATGGTTTCCCTTGCGCGAAAAATTTATTTTTACGTGTTCCTGAAGATTCGCCTTAAGCGTAGGTAATGGACGAGGGTTTCAAAGGCAAAGGTTTCAGTCTTGAACTTCGTACCAATAGCTTAAAAGGTCAAGATTTTGTCACCAAGGATAGCTAATGGGCATGACCGGTGAAATAGGAGGCATAACCGACCAACCATTGAACGATTACAAGACTGTCGGGAGAGCTGTGAACTTATGGAAATACGAAAAAAGATAAGAAGTAGGGGCTGGAGGCCCAGGATGTAAGTGCCTCGCTGTCGACGCGCCAAGGACGGACATTTGCAGTCGCATTGGAACATGTTATGCAACATTAACTCCTTGTAATGAGCTCTAAGGAGCACGTACTATGAGGTGCACGCCCTCTTCACCCCTTTCTGAGGTGCGTTTACGTTTCCGCGAGCTCTTCGCTCTCAACTCGCGCAAGTCTCCGAGTGAACTTCGGCGTGAAGTTTTCCTTGTAGCAAGTAAGAATGAGCATATGGGCAACCCAGCTCAACTTAAAGCAAGTGTACGTGAATAGGGCATGGAAAAAACATAGAGGGTAGTTGCGAGCAGAAGAATTCACGTTTCTACGTCACAGCAAGCAAACGCAGATTTACAGGAAATGGTGACGAAGTTGGGTCATGTTGACGTGGATCAGGGTCCACTCCTTGTTCAATCCTCATTCTCGTTGGCTAGCAGAGAGTGCTACAACTGACGAGTCCCGTGTATTTTTTGAGAGGTGAGAAAAGCGATAGTGCCTTCAATTTTGAAAATGCAACACGCTCATCCGTGGAACACGAATAGTTGCATCAAGGCGCTACAGTCAACTCAGCCTAATCTTTAAAAAGCGAAAGTGCCTTCAATTTTGAAAATGCAACACACTCATCCGTGGAACACGAATAGTTGCATCGAGGCGCTTGTAAAGCGGAAACGCTTCCAATTTTTGAGTATACGTACCTAACGTATATACTTGTTGAGAATAAGTCGATGTTTTTGGTAGCGATGTTTTCGCTATATCATAAAAAAGTGCGACATATTTCCATTGGCAGTGATGCTTTTGCGAGGTAATGTTATTATTTCGATCTAGTTCAACGATTAGGACCAATCTGTTTCGATTGAGAGTTCCTGTAATACCGTCATGTTTGAAATAGTAGTATGGGAAGAGCTGTCGTGATAGCGAAGAGAGCAGTAAGTGCACTTCTGTACGATCCATGGTTAGCACATGCTGTATGTGTCTCGGGGTTCATCCCAGCATGTACTTACTGCTCTCTTCGCTATCACGGCAGAGAAAAGGTGCTCCACACGCATGAACCGCGTCGGCGGCGCGCGGCTTGAATGGCCTAGGCGTTGAGAACCGCTACTCTAGAAATGTCAGGGCGGGATATTAAAAATGATTCATAAAGCGAGACGGAAAAGCGACTGCTACATTGATGTCTGGGTTAGATAATGCACTCACAAGTGCAGAATTGTGAATTTGGCGGGAAGCGTGATAATGACGCAGAAGAGGCGCCGGCTACAACCATGAAAATGTAAACGCTTACATTTCAACGATTTACAATGTAGCCCGTGTCAACTCAACTCGGAGTAACCGGTGACATAATTGTCAGATAAACTAGGCCGATGCACACTTGCATCGCATCGCGCACACGAGAGAGCACCTTCTTCGTCGCTTTTATTTCCTTTTTTAAATTTTTTTTATCTGCTTGCGCTGGTAGTCGCAGCTTTGATTGCTCACCAACGAGGATAGGACCGAACCGCAGTAGGCCGATTTCCCACAATGCAAGGACCAAGGTGAAAAATATGAAGTCGGAAGAAAAAAAGAGAGGAATCCGGATCAATTAAAAAAAAGAGCGTTTGACGCAGAGACTTAGAGACCCTCCACTGGCCTCTTGGCGACAGGTGGGAGCATTTACTTTCAGGGATTCGACAATTCCTTATGGACAACTATATGAGGGAGCAACAGTCATCACTCTTTTTTCGGCTATTGACCTACCTACATGGTGGATGATGAGCTTCAGGTGACGTCATGAGCCAAACAAGTTTCCCAAACTTCCGCCAATTTCGGCTTGTTTGCAAAACGAAACTGCCAACACGTTGTTAAACATTAACCATGAAGGTAAGTCAACAGTTTAATGTTGGAGTCCCGAAAGTAAAAACTTCCACCGTAGCCGAAATACGAGTGGAGGGGTCTCTTGTGTCTGATCTGATGAAAACAACGCTTTTTTCCCTATTTTTTCGGAACATCATAAAAAACTTCGAAAACATAGTATGCGGTTCCTATCAGCATGGGATGCTCTACTAGATGCAAAAAAGAAACAAGAACAGAAAAATTCCACCATTTTATACCCCTGGACATCGTAAAGAGAAGAACGGCAACTTTTTGTCCCGTTTCACGACTGACGGAATGATTGGAAAAAGCCACACACAACTCATACAAGTCTACATGACATACCAATTTGCTTTCTCAAACTTCAAAAGAATGCACTCCTTTAGCACGCTAGTTGTTCAAATGTTAGGTATATATCTTTGTCGATGGGCTACGACAAGACTAATAATAAACCGATACGAGGCTCTGTAATTAAAAAGTCGTGCTACTTGATTTCTTCGTCGTTCGGATTGAATAATGGACTGCTTGTCGATCAACAGGAGAGAATCCAATACCTACTATAACTGATGCGACTTGATAAATGAAATCGTGCAATTCTACGGACCAAAGATACAACTCCATTTTTCATTGGTCCCATCGTCTCATCAGAGGAAAAATGTCGATAATCTGATTTCTAATGTTCTTACTTCGAAGTGTATCTCATACGAGAATTGAGGGGACGTTTATGTAAGGTGTAACGTAATCGATTCGCTCTTTTTCTTTGTAATCCTGTTGTGACAAACTCGTGAAAAACACGAAGCCCCCCTCGAATTAAAAAAGCATAGTGTGATGTGATGCGACAAGGCGTCTGGAATTACTTAGGACAACTGGACTAGGAAACCGTGAATTTGCGTAAGTGTCCTGCAATGCGCTGAATATGCAATTTGATTTTCTGGGAGTTAAAATTTTTGCTCGTGGACAAGTGCAAAGCCAGCTTACGTACCAATTGACAAATTCCACAAGTTTCCATCGTACTATTGAATGCCCAATTTGATTGAAATAAATTCTCCGTGTGAAAATGGACCGCCGTCAACAACACACGGACTGTCGCCTAAAATTAGATCCCTATACGCCAAATTGTCAATTCACATGAATTTCCTTCAATCCATTGAATATGCGATTTGATCTCCTGGGAGTTAAGATAGTTGCTCGCGGTTGAAGTGAACAGCCTGCTACGGCACAGCGCGCTACCTTCTTTCTGGCTATAGGACCATGAATTAACGGATTTAGAGTTTCCTCCATTTTGTTGGATATGCAATTTGATCTTTAGGGAGTTTGATTGGTTGCTGAAGGTTAAGATAAACTGTCAGCTTCGATGCTATGATATTCTCCGCTCTCTAAGGCCAGCTATGTTATTTTCTCTCGATTTTTATAGCCGTGTATAGGAATTCCCGCGGTATTTTGAAAGGCAGTTCCTGTAGCCAATTTTTACCGGGGATCTCCCTCAATTTTTGAGCTCAGGGTCAAACTTGAAATATTTCCAGATGCTCTTACTCAATATCAGGGTGTCTACTAAAACAGGCTGGCCAAAAATCAGTACTTTTACAGTACTTTTTCAGTACATTCTCGAGAAAATCAGTACTTCCTCAACCGAAAAATTAAGTACTATTTCAGTACCTCCAATTGACGAAATTCAGCAAATTTCAAAAATTTGAATTTCCCGCTCAAATTGCGACAAGAATGACAAGAAAATGAAAAAAATCCGGACTTTCTTGCGGAGTTCCGGACTTTCTTGCGGAGTTCCGGACTTTCTTGCGGAGTTTCGGACTTTCTTGTGGAGTTCCGGACTTTCTTGCGGAGTTTCGGACTTTTTCAGTACTTCCGGACCGCCCTTAAAAAATCAGTACTATTTCCGTACTTTCCGGAAATTTCGGACTTGTAGACACCCTGCAATATGCAATGGTTCTGATGACTCTTCGGAAGATAAGGTCCCTTTTCACAGATCCTGTCGCACATCCTCGATTCGAGTTGGTTCATTTCCACGAAACCGAGTCCACTGTGCGTTAGAGACGAGTCGAGTGATAAGCGCAGCGCGGCGCACGGGAGTGATAAGAAAAAGAGCAAGGCGAAGCATGGCTTGGTCGTAAAGCGACCGCGACCGGAAAGAAATTGGCGCGCAGAAGATGACGTAAACCCATCAATACTACCGGGGCTCCGCTGGAGTGGTATCACGATCTCAATGAACCGACGAAGAGCAGCGTTTGCTGACACGACACGACACGACAAGACACAGTCATGCTTATGCAGAAACCAAATTATCGCTGTGCTTACACTCTCATGGAACTCGTTACGGTGCATCAACACAGACTTCAGCTCAGCACTTCACCACCGCCTTGAAATTTGGTCATCCACGGATATAAAAGACCCTCAAAGCCTAAAAACTCAGAATGGGCCAGTTGCGCTGGTGACAGAATCGTGTTTTGGGGTGATTTCACGATAATAGGAATAGTCGTGTCGCCGTGGGTTATGAACGACATAGGGCAAAACGATTGAAAACCAAATTAATTAATCAATAGGAATGATGTCCCTGAACCTATCCATGTTGAAAAATATGATGAATTATTATTATATTTAATAATATGAGACTTTAAAGGCCGAAAATGTCCGGTCGGTTACGCGTCGCCAACCCCGATTTTGAAGCAAAAGAGCAATTTGCGGTAACAAATCAGTACTGATCATGAACTCTTTGGCAATATTTGCTGAAAAGAGACTCTAGTGTTCAAGAAAATTGCCAGTTTGAACTGAAATGTTTATTATTGAGCGAGAAAAGTCATAAGAAAGAGGTATCGCCACATTTGGCAACACATTTTTGCAGTTGTATTAAGTGCAGTGTTTATCTCGCCAGATGGAGTCAGGAGTTTCAAAACTGCCATCAAATTGTTCGCTGAAGTCTTCTTGACAAAACCATTACTGATAAGTCAGTTTTTTTTAAAATGAAAACTTTAGTTATTATGAGAACCAGTGATTTTTACGTGTGTAGCACTAATTCCTCACTACGCAAAAACCTCAATTTAATAGTATTAAACTAAAAGGAAGTTTCCAAAGTTTAGAAAACTTTTAAGGCAGCATTAATTCCATCCCGTAACTCAAGAATTGCCAAGTTTCATCTTTTGTATCATCTTTAATCTCACATTTTTGAGTGTCGGTTACGCTGTGTCTGTTACGTAACCGACACAATTTGGCAGGGCCGCCATGTTTGCGTGGTCCTCCAGCAGTCCCGCGGGAAGCGCTGATACCTGATTCAATGGTTTGTTTATCAATCACTTTAACTTTGCACTGAATTAAAATACAGCGTGCCAAAGCTGGAAAAAGGAAGTTTAATACCTTTAAAATAAGGTAATGAAATCCTGTTAAAATTGGTGCACTTTTATTTCTAAGGTATTTCACATTTTAACTATTCCTGTTATCGTGAAATCACCCTTTGATGCTTGATTCTTGTAGATTAGCTGAAAATGATAAGATCCGTCCGAACAGCAACTTTCTACGTTCAATATTAACCGAGATATTGCCCTTTGAAAAGTCGGGTTTTTGAAGTCCGGTGGATGACGTCAAAAACCCGACTTAACAACCCTGACAAGATCGATTAAGTATCGATCTTCAATATTCTCGATGCCACTTTTGCTTTGATTGAAAAATGCTTACTTCTATCGCAGTACCCTGGTAAAAATTGGCAGTAGAATCTGTGTTCCAAAATACCATAGACCTAAAGCCGGCTGTAAGATTTCCAATAGCTTCTATAGCCGTCTACACAATTTCTTATAGCCCTTTATAGCCGATGGCGATTAAGCAACTCACAGCCAGGCGATAGTGTGTATGCTAAACGTCACTAATTACGGATGTTAGGACTTTGTGAGTTTTTGGACCACTGCTCTCTTTTTGGGCCGTAGTATCTTGATTTATTTTGCGAGGAAAGCTCCATACTTTTGATGGATGCCTGCCATTCCTAATATATTAGAGCGCCTTCAGTTTCGTATGATACTCTACAATACCTCTGTCGTGAAATAGTTGCTTCAAGCGCCGTGGCACGCTGCGGCGCGGCAGGCGGGCAGCCAGCGCGAAACGCGCATTGGCGCCTACAAACCTAACAGGGATACTTCACACGTTGCGCAGTGCGTGAAGTATCCCTGTTAGGTTTGTAGGCGCCAGTGCGTCGCCGCTCTGCTTTCTGTTAGGCTCTAATATTTGATCTCGAGGAGGCAGCGTTTTTCAACTCATAATTTTGAAATGTTTGCACATCCTGTATGGATTATTCTCATTTTAATTGATGAAAAAAATATGTATTAAAGGAAAATATAATGCATGTTTTGTAAATATTCAGGTGGCTCCGTAACAAACTTAATGATTTCCAAAGCACACGAATTTCTACACAATTTCTTATAGCCTTTTATAATCGATGGCGAAAAAGCAACAGTCAGGCGTTAAAGTGTAAAGCCCGGCAATAGGAGCTATAGCCCGGATGCATAATTTTTTATCGCTTCGTATACGAAGCGATAAAAAAAGGAAAAAAGAAAGGAAAGATATATATTAATCATTAGCAATAGAGAAGGAGAGGTAGAATAATATATACATAAAGTAATATAGTTATTAACGCCCGGCCGTATGATTTCCTCCGCATTCTACAACCAGCTATATACTTTTCTGTAGCCTTCTTTCGCCGGCTATAAGAATTCCTATGGTATTTTGAAACACAGCTCCTATCGCCAATTTTTACCAGGGTATTTTGAATTTCCGAATTACTTAGCTTAACCTTTCCTTACAGAAAGAACCCAAAATGATTACTCCCTTTTAAAAAAGGAAATTTAAGTTATTTTTAATAAAATAAATACAAAATAAAAATGTAATAAAAAAAGACAAGAGTTGTAGGCCCGAATCGGGACTAATTACAATTAGTCATTCATATTCTTCGGAACATGTAAATGCACTGACGTGCATTATTCGGATAACGGTGTAGGTTGAGTCTCGGTCCAGTGAGTTCAATACTTATCATTATCTCTGCAAAAAGTTGTACTCGAGCGAAAGAAACGCTGCGTATGCATTAATGAAAAGAGATGAGGTCAACGGGAGCTCCATCATCGCAGGGAAAGTTCGCCTCTCGCGTTGTTCAACTACGATTAAAAAAAAGAAAAAGAAAAAAAAAAAGGAAAAGAAAAAGAAAAAGGAAAAGAAAAGGGCTGCACAGAAGAAAACCTATGAACCAAGTTCATCGCGGTTCACAGATCACTCTCACGTACCGAAATGCAACGTCAGGACTCGTGAAACACGCACGAGGTGCCACTTTGCGCATGAAATAGTCTGAAGCTCGCTCTCCGATTTTTCAGTCGATTTATCGAGATATTGAAAATTAAGCGTTTCAATATTTCATCTGGAATAGAAGCCACAAAACTCCAAAAAAAAAAAAAAATAAAAAAATAAAAAAAAAAAAAAAAAAAAAAAAAAAAAAAAAAAAAAAATTCTTCTGATCTATACTTATTCTTAGAAATATCAAAAACATAGGAGGAAAAACGGGAAACAAGGCTAAAAATTACACATTAAAAACCCGAGACGGTTCGGCCCAAAACTGAGCCATTTTCATCGGAAGAATAAAAATAAAATAGAAAAATTCCAAATAGAAATTTGCAGACTACATGATGGCCGAGAAAATCCTGTACGTGTAATTTTCAGCCTTGCTTGCCGTTTTTCCTCCTATGATATCACCATTGTCACGGGCTGCTATTTTAGAAATTTTCACCTTATTTTTAGTCACATCTGCTTCCAAAATTTACAAAAAAAAAAAAAAAACTAGATTGAAATCGAAATCTTGTGGCGCGCAGTAGATTTGCCATTTCTCCGGTCACCGGCAGCTCCTTCAAAGAACACATCGATTCTTCTCGTATTACGCGTCTCTCATTCTGTCGAGTTCGCCTTCAATATTTATGATGGCAATATGATCAGCTTGAGAGCACGAATAGTTGCGCGCAGCAGTTTTGGCGCTTTTACAAATTTTGAAACCGCCTATTGCGACAAACACGCACACACAAAAACAAAAAAGAAAGAAAGAATAAAAAAAAATAGTCCCGACGAGGAACACACGTTAATCCTGCCTTATTGTATCTCAAGTTTCTCATTCTGTCGAGTTCGTCTTCAATAATTGTGATGACAATGCTGATACAATCGGAACACTGACTTTTGGACTAGCTGTAATCTACATGGACTATGAGAGTGCTGTTAAACTTTTCCAAGAGTTTCGTACATACTGACACTTTTTTCATTGCGAATTTTTAACTTAAATTATAAACTGTAATACATAGGAGAAAGTGGATATTCTTACTGGCATGAGAAAATTCTACATTCCCGAGGAATGACATGACAATACTGCAACTAGCTTTTTAATTTCAGAATACTTAATTTTATTAATCTAACTTCTCGGAATTGCTGGTGAGAATCCGCGATGACCTCCACACCACGACGCTATTTTAATTAATAAGCTGGACGTTGATCCGACTGTGTGCTGGCGTAGGCACAAAGTATTTCCGCGCCAAAAGGAGTCTAGTGACTTCGTCAGGCGTTTTCTTTTTGAATGAAACAATGTTTTCATTTGGAACGAACAAGATAGCAGGAAAAACTACAGCAATTACGACTTTGCTGCGGATTGAGTTTGCCAATTCTATGTTTTATACGTCGTCTGAAATGATTTCATTGAGCACTCTTAGTTCTCGAAAAGGGACGGCTTCCGATATTTTTGAAATGTATGTCTTTTTCGAATTGAGCCATTTCATACGAAAACAGGGTCAGACTTCCACTGACAATGAGGTAGGTACTGGAACATGCCTGCATTCCCTGCTCGCAATGCCTAACTCTCGGAAAAGACGCAAAATGGATGCGCAAACCTCCCACTCATGAAGATAGGAAAGTCTGCGTGTGCCAAGTCGCGCACTAAATCGACGGTGCAAGTCGGCAATCACATAACTCGTTTGCGGTGTCTGAAAATCTCCGCAACTATGTTATTTTTTTAAAGGAGAACAAATGGACATGATTCCTTGAAGTTTTTACAGAATTTTCCTCGCACATAGAAGAAAAATCACGGCAGTTTTAAAGGATTAACGTTTAGTAGTTTTCTGTTTAAAAAATAAAGTATGACAGGAAGTCTGCGACGTCGCAAACCGAGTTATGTGATTGCCGACTTTCACCGTCGAAATGTCATTATGCTGTATGAAAGTATGGCAACCTCAATCTCGGTATTTCGGCTCAGCTGTTGCACATTGCTAACACTTTAGAAACACAAGGCGGAGAGGGAAAATTGCTCGATTAAGAAGCTTGTCAAAACCGTTGTAGAGCGCGATTTGATTCAGGTAGCCTATGGTTTTCCTTATGCCGCAACCGATGTAAACTAAAAATTTCAATACAGTAGACTCTGGATTATCCGGCTTCGTATTATCCGGACTCTGGATTATCCGGATCGATTTTGCAACCATGTAACTACGTATACGCATTCCGATTAGTGAGCGGATCCGCGGAGAAGCGGTCGCAAGGCATATTGGCGCCTGCAAGGCTGAAGGAATACTTCACGCATTGCGCCAAACAGTGAGGTCCGCGTGGGACGCATTAGCGCCTACTAGAATGCATAAATACTTCTCGCACTACGCCAAACGCAGTGCAGTCGGTTAGTTAGCCTAAAACGCACATTAGCGGCTACACGACTGTATGAATACTTCACGCATTGCGCGCTTTAATCGTTGTTTTGTAATTTATCGTTGTCGGCTAACATTGACAATCACCATTGAGTCGTTCAATTTAGCGTTAACCTTTTAAATTCGTGTTGGTATGTACATGATGTATACATAATAAGAATACTGTGGTGTTGGTTGGTGGTGTTTGTGTTTACTATTATTATCCGGATTTTTTTTTATCCGGATCGGGCCCAGCACCAATTAATCCGGATAATCTAGAGTCTACTGTACCTTAGTTATGGGATGTTCCGGTAATCTTCATCGCGCAAATCGTGAAATTTTGGTTAAGAAACATGTAATTATTGGAGTGCATGAATTCGTACCTTGTCTGAATTGAGACTGCCACAGTGCTCCACTCGGGACGGAAAATCTGGCAATCTAGTTATGCTAGAGATAAAAATGTACTGTTGCAGCGAAATAATACTCTACAATGTACGTTGTAACATACACACTTAAACGAGACCTTTGACTCGAATAATTGGCCGGCAGAGTATAACGAGGGCAGGGTCATGCTTTAGCGAGTTTTTACAATTTCAAGTTTATCGCAAAACGGATTCACACGTGGTGTTAAATCAGGCTCATGGCGTCACGAGCACAGCAATTCGTATGGCGAGGAGAACGTTGAACCAATCACGGTTCGGCAGTCACTACTCTCATTGGTCAGGCGAGGCAGCAGCGCGGGATAGCGCGTGTGGTAGTGGCTTCAACGATTTATTTCTAGCCGTTTAAAAACCATGTGACATAACCGATCACGCGAAAGCCACCGGAAGAAAGCACAGTACGGTCAGAAAATTTCTGCAAGAATCTGCAAAAATTTCAAAATTCTACGACGTAAATGGGCGTGTCAGTAATAGTAAACTGCGCCTCAGAAATACCCAGTTCGCGCCACTGATACTGTTTCTCTTTTAACTTCATTCTTTCAGCAGGAAAACACGAATTTGATATCAAGAAACGGTAGGTTTCGCTCGCCACGTGGAGAAGCAGAAAATTATTTTACGAATCAATGGTGCATACGTTACTTTGATTGGATCTGCCCCCTACTTCCCGGCTACGTACACATTCTTCACGTGATAAAATTCATGTTTTAGAGCTGTACCCATTGATGCGTGGGGCGTACCTGAGATAATTTTCCAATTTTTACATTGCTTCAAAACGAAACTCACAAAATTTCATTTACATCTTTAGAAAGATGCTTCATCAAACCTTAGATGGGTTGAATTACTATTTAAAAGTCGTGGAGTGATAAACCGACTATCGGAGATTTTAAATTTTTAACTTGCACGGCAAAGCTGTCCCTCAGCTTTTTTCTCGATTATTCTCGGCGAGACGAAGTCAGAACTGAGGGAACAATACGGAATCGGCCCCGAGGAATCTGAGTTTCATCACCTCAGGAAATGACTGATCAAACTTAGGGACTTTCAATGAATTGAAAATGTGTTGACGTATATTGCTAGTCAATTTTATAGAAACTAATAATAATTGGCAATGTACCAAAGTGTTATCTTCTCATATTTTGAAAACTCATAAAAAAATATTAACAGCTTCTCTTAAGAAAACTGGAATTGTATCTAATGAAAGGAGGCGTATCGATGAAGGCCTTTTTGGGGCCTATCCTGAAATTCTGATTTTCCTCAACTCTATGATTTTTTCCACATTGAGGGTCTATATTTTTTACGGTATACATCAGGATTTGTTCATTTTCGGCTTCCTTTCGGGTCTCTGGCCTAAACATGGGTCTAGGGGCTGATTTGGCGAAAAATTTGGTTTTTCAGCATTCGACCGCAAATCCGCATGTTTTGCCAAAATTGGCTCTCGGATCCATGTCTGAACCAATGTTAGACCAAGAAAGACGCCACAAATGACCAAATTATAATGCATTCCGAAAAATATACACCTTTAATGAACAAAAAATCATGTGGAGTTGAAGTGATTCAAAGTGGGTCCAATAACGGTCCTTATAGATGACCTTCTTTTGTCAATGTCAGAATGTTGATGCGGCGTTTTCCCAAAACAGGGCAGTATCAATGATAGTCGGGACGAAATTCGAGGAAAAGGGGATAACCTAGACAAAATTGCAAGAAAAGGTTATTATACATCAAAAAACGCAGAAAAATCAGTGGAATCCGATTTTCTAAAGTTCGACAAAAGTTCACAAAAATTCCACCCCTAAATGACCGAAAAACTGAAAAAAATCCCCAAAAATCGGTCATTCTCATGAAATCCGCGATTGATGCGAACCATCAATTTTTTTTAAGGCGCAATTTTCTGGGGTCCAATGCCACCATATGATCATCAAAACAAAGTTATCTGTAGTGAAATTTCATCCTCAAAAATCATCCTCTTTTCTCTCTTGTCCTTGGTGCAAAAAATTTGGCGCTAAGACCAATAGTTTTGGCGCCAAATAGAAAATTAGGAGGAAAAACGTGCAAATTTCGGGAATTTTTTCAGTTTTTCGGCCATTTTGGCGTGAAATTTTTTGCGAACTTTCGGCAACCTGTAGACTTTCGGATTCTACCGATTTTTCTGCGTTTTTAGATGGATAAAAACCTTTTCTTGCAATTTTGTCCGGGTCCAACCAAATCTCGTCCCGACGATGAAATTCGACGAGCGAGAAGAGAGATCGGGAAGGTTTCTTACCTGAAAACTTTTCGCCGGTCGTTGGGGTGAAGGGCGGCTGCCCGGACGGGGTCGACGTCGTTGAGCCTTTGGTGTAGCTCGGGCACGGGCAAGTGGTTGAGGCAGTCCTCCTCGATGACCACCGCGCTGGACAGCTCCTGGACAAGGCCCCCAAGCCGCTCGAGCGTCCGTCTCTCCGCGGCCTCAACGCGACCGCGAAACGCCCTCTCCGCCTCCTCGCCGCCCAAAACACCGCCGTCCAACACCCGCTCCACCTGATCAACGAAAAACCAATCAAGCAGTTAGGGAACATGGAATAATTAAACAAGACATTCCATAGACCTTTCCTCCCCGCGACCGTTTTCACACGACCAAACCGGTAATAACCCGTGAGTAATGTATTGGCGGGTGAGCGAAATGCCCGCTTATCCGTCCATCAGGGATCAACGCTCCCGTGTTACCGAAGAGAGCAGTTACGCCCATTTTTTGAAATCAAGTTTCCTTGCAAATTCGACTGCTCTAATTTAAATAAACTGAACTTCGATTCGTTGTCCTTCTGACGTAGGTACGACTATTTAGTCACGATTTCACTTCGAGCTGACTATATTTCGGGATAAGTCCTACAGCTCAAGGATCCCATGCTATCCAGGACCAGGACACATATTAAAATTGAGTTCTTTACTTCCGAGACACGAAGATTGGTAAAAAAACGAGAATTTTAAGAAAGCAGTTTGGTATTGTACGAATATAAGCATAGCCAGAACAGCCAGAAAAAAGCAGCCAGGTATGTCTTCATTATTTCGCGAGAGAGACTTACTTCTGTTTTTGGTAAAACCGTACCATAACCTGTCAATTTTTAACCTGACTTTCCTTTTGCTGCGTGTCCAAAATGTAACCATGTAAGTATGCAGCTTGTCTCTGTATGCAGCGCACAGCACGTGTTGTTCTTGCTTGACATGAAATGAAAAAGGACCTTTTACTACGGTCGGAGAGAAAATGAGTTGATTTGATTCATCCGAATATTCGAAGTTGAGTGTCCAGAATGAACATTGATTTTCGAAGATCGGCTCGAACGGATGCTACTAATTTCATTTTCGCAAAACTTCATGTTTCCACTTACTGCTCTTCTTCGGTAACATCAGTTGCGATGCTTTCTAGTTGGCACCACTGCTTTTAATCCATTTAAATCCATAGAAAATATCGATTCTAGATGAGACAGCCTGTCTCACCTAAGATCGATTGTTATAGGTACGTTTAAACGGACAGGGTGTCTAGTATTTTTTAATTTTGAAAAATCGTGATATTTTCCTGATTTTTCCTGATATTTCATTTAAAAATTCCCGATTTTTTCATTTTGAAAATTCCTGATATTTTCCTGATTTTTCTTTGAGAAATTATCGGACACAAAGACGGCGCGACGACTCCTGGCGCGGTAGGCAAAAAGCAGTAAGACTTCTCAGCTGACGAGATTCGCGTGAGAAAAATTCCTGATGAAACGTCCGATTTTTCAGATTTTCCTGATACTTTCCTGATCGGCCAAAATTCCTGGTTTTTCCTGATGCTAGACACCCTGACGGAGTAAAAGCAGTGTTCCCAACTTTCAAGAATCGCAGCTGGGTAACGTGGCAGAACAGTTGCAGCGGTTGCCCACTTTGAAGTCACAGGCCGCCTGAGGACGACCATACATGAAGCTCCTACAGCATCCGTATTATTCTAATTTCCTGAGCTTCTTCTAACACGATGACTGCCAAAGGCTGCCATGATTTGATAAGCGGATGCCTTGCTGGCGCTACGATGCAATCGGGCGCGCGTGGGTACAGTACAAGTTAAGTGCGGAAACAAGCCCGTCGCGTCGCGTTGCCAGTTTCTCTGTAAACTAAACAAGGACTCTACTGCCGTACTAAGGAAAAACGCCGTATGAGCCTCCAGGCGTTGCCAAATTTCCTTTGATAAAACACTAATTTCCTGGTAAACTTATGAATATTTTCCGTCCAATTGTTTAGATAATTTTGCTCGCAAGTGTACTTAATAAAGTTCCTGAAAATTTCAAGAGAAAATATTCATAACTTTCCTGAAAAATAAACATTTTACCGAAGGAAATTTGGCAACTCTCGAATGTTCATACGGCGTTCTTCCTTAGCACGGCAGTATATGGAGTCACTAACATCACCCTAGCGGCACCGGTGACCGTTTCTTGCAGTTTTACTGGTGGGAACACCTGCCGAAAATTTCTTGCTATTGGTAGATTGGTTAGGCTCTACGGAAAGCATCCTGCCGGTCTCAATAATTAGTCAACGGGGTATGCATTTTGCCACTTCAGGGGCTTGATTTTATCGGCACTTTTGCAAAATCTCTCGACAAGCTGAAAATGCATCGTCGTCGGCCAATTAGTTGCTAATGCAAATGACGGACTTAAGTGCAGTCGTGACTCATTTCGAGTTCGTCCGTTTTTTCCCTGACAAACTTCGGTCAGTTAGCCAAATGGGTCAGAGAGTCAAATGGGGCCCATTTTTTTGATCCATTTTCTGAAAGTATATGGAGTGAACTACGACTTCAGAAAATTTTCAAATTTTCGTTAACCCTCAGCGGCAAAAACACCCCGTTTTAAAAATGCCAAATTTGAGACCCATTTGAAACGATATTTCTGGTGGGCTTTGATGACGCAGCCAGGCGAGGGACGGCGTTTGCTGATTGGCTGCACTCAGCTCCAGGCATCGTGCTATGTACGCCAACTAGAATGTCGGCTTTTGATAGGTCAAATTTTTATCAGTTTTTTCTCCTCTTAGAAATGATTTTTTGGAATGTACATGAAATTTTTGTTTTTTTCCAGAAAATGTTTCTTATACTAAAAACTATACTATACACTTCTGCAAAAATGTCTTGCCTTTGGCCACTTTTAGGTGTTGGTAAAATAAGGGGCTGCCTACCATGGGGGGAGGGGAAGGGGGGTTGGAATATTTTGTGAAGAGGGACAAAAAGGGGAAAATTTGTTTTTTTTACCTCTCGCAATGCCTCCTCCACCTCTGCTTGAAGCTTGGACATCTCTGGGAACAGGGCGGACACGAAATTGCAGCTTAGAAGCGTGTTCGTTGAGCACAGATTCGGTAAGAGCACATGCTTCACGTATGTTCGCGGCTTGCCAGGTTTCGTCTTTTCAGTCTCGGAAACTAGCTGCTGCAAGTTGAAGATGAACTCGAAGATCTCCTCAACAATTCGAATAATGACCTGAAATAGAATATACTCTTCGTTACAAACGCAAACAAGAGGAAAAACACGTTACGATTATTCATTCATACAAAGCGAAGAGAATATGCGCTCATAGAGAGGCATGCGGAAAGAACTAAATGATGTAATACTTAACAACTGAGTAGTATTTAAATGAGCAGTGAGCAGAGGCAGTTAGACGCAAAAGTAGGTAAATAGACACAAGTTGATGGTTAGCGAAGGTGACGTATAAGAACTCGTGTCTATACTGTGTGTGGTTACCATTGGCGATCATTTTTAATTTAAGTCTTCTTTTTTTCAATCAATTAATCGGCGGCGTAAAATTAATAGTGAATAGGAAATTTGCTGTGTCGTAAAGGAATCACAATGCCGATATGACGGATTCAATTTTTTGAGAGTCAATTTACTTAAGTTTTCCTTTGATGGCTTCATTTATGATTCTAACACACAAGTACAGTCACAGTAAAATTAAGGACTCTACAGTCGTTGACTATATATGTAGAAGATCCGATGGTTCGGGTGTTGGGTAACCTTTCTTACAATATAAACCACCAATCATACAAAACAGAAGGACGGGACGCAATTTTCAGTTTTAGGCAGTGGCGTGGCGCGCTTTACGATATATATCGATTGTTATGCCATTTAAACCTATAGAAAAGGATCGATAATCAGGGTGTTCGCAGTGAACACCTTAACAATCGATTCTTTGCCATGGGTTTAAATGGCAGAACAATCGACAAATCGCAAAGCACGCCACGCCCCTGCACTGGTTTTAGCGTATTATCCAAACGAGACACGCTATTTAAGAACGACAGCTCAAACCTTTTTCAGGCATTTTTCGTAAAATTTTCCAACTCCGTACTTGTTTCCCAATCAACCAAGAAAATATTCCTTATCGACTTCAAGCATTATTTTGACCTTTCGACGATCAATTTGCTCCTCTTTTCCTTCTTTTTTCCTTTTTTTTTCTGTTAACCATGAGACCTAAGAAGATCAACTTCCGAATGATGAAAGGGGCATCGGGTAAGGAATCATTAAAATTCTGAACAAAACGATGATGGGATGATCTCGCACCTGAACTAATTGCTTTTTAATTGAGCGATACCGGGCAAGACTATGAACCATCGACGAGACTGATCGCGAAAAATATCGTGCCGATCGCGGTTTTGAATTTTGAGGATTAAGGTTCGGCCACGATATTTTGAGATTTGGCGCAAGATTAACATTAACAAGACCGGTCGGGATAAAATTATTATGTTTCCGATTATCTCATCCGACGCGATCTGAAACTTGAAACTCAAAAGCCTCTCTCTTTAAGGGCTTCGTCTGAAGAATTTCCAATGCAACAGTGCAAAATAATTGCTTCAATAGGTGTTGGTATCCTGCTCTGCCGCGCTAAGGAAGAACGCCGTATGAACCTTCAGGCGTTGCCAAATTTCGATTGATAAGGCACGAATTACCGGGTACACTCATGCATATTTTTCTTCCAATTTTTCAGATAGTATTGTTTGCAATTTCACCTAAAGTTCCTCCAAATTTCAAGGAAAAATATTCATAATTTTCTTCAAAAATAAACATTTTATGGAAGGAAATTTGGCAACTATCGAATGTTCACGCGGCGTTCTTCCTTAGCCCGGCAGTGCTGCTTCACCCGACGGAGATATTTAAGAGGGTCACAACATAAAAGCTTAAGATTGCATTGCAACATTGCGAATTTTCACTTCAATACTTATTGGGTACTGCAATCATTGGCGGGTGCATGTTTTAAAATACAAATTTCAAAGAGTTTCCGTCAGAGCACAGAGCAAATTAGGGAGGGAATGTAAAAACAACCGTTGTTGCATAAATAAATACGTATTCAGTGAAACATGTCAACGTTGTGATGCAACGAAACCTCTCCGGCTTTGGCTGCTCCATTAATAATCTTTGATCTTGGTCAGGTGCCGCAGAATTTTTGAACACGTTACTTTGAGAGAGGTTTAACGTTTAGCAAATTTTCCCAGCTGACCGATCTCAGCTTGATGAAGTGTGAAGTAATTTCGTGAACCTCGCGCTGCGCTGTATCGCTAAATATCAAAAGATGTTGTTCAAATCAGACTTACAGTAGCCTGCTAGCCTCATCGGTGGTTCACATTCTTCCGGAGGTTGCCTCTCAAACGGAATTTGCACTAAAACGTTTTTTTTGTTTTTTTTTTTAATTTTTTTAATTTTTTGTATCAAATAGGTGCTTGATGGACTGAGTTCACAGCATTTGTGGGGCATCATTCTGTGATAGAAATCAAAGAAAAACGTCAACAATTCGAGAACTAACCAATGTATAACGTACTGAGCTTTATTTCCCGTTTAAACAAGTGTACTTTGGCAGCTGTTAGCATTCTGTCACAGAGGGGTGAAAAAAAAGCGCAGACTATCGCGACTGATAGAAGACTAATATTGGGATGTGACAGTAGCGTAAAACAGGAGGGGAGGAGATTTAAAGGCTCTGGAACCCTTTTCTCCCCTAGAAAATAATAGTTACCTAAAAGGAGATACATACTTTAACTTTGGATTCCCCCTCTTACCCCATGAGAAAATTCCTCACACTGGATGTGAGGTGAGGCAACATTTAAGAGATCTTGAGAAATAAAGACGTTATACGCTTTACACAACAAAAACGCGAAAAGACGCCGATTTTGTCGTGTAGTACGGTGGGTAATTACCAAAAAAGGGCAAATAGTGGCAAATCGTGATACAGTTTAGCGGCTTTCAGGGATCAAACTAGATGACATTTGAAGAGTTTTGAGTCGAAGAGGCATTTTCAAAATGGTGGCAGATCCAAGATGGCGGCCATTCAAAATGGCGGCCGGCGCGTACTTTGAGCCGCTATAGATCGAGATCCACTGAACCGATTTTATTTCTCTTTTTTTTGTTTGATAGATAATTGAAAGGTAAATACAACAAAATCACAAACTTTTTGATTTTGACAATATACAGGGTGTTTTTTCCACAAAACCCGGTTTTTGTGCATTGATAAAAAAGCTTTTAACCCATATATCTTTTAAAATCGCATTATTAAGGCCCCTTTAAATACTCGCCATGTAAAAGAGCGTCTTTTGAGCTTTCCAACGATATATTACATGATGGGTCTATAATTTAAGGTTTTTGCACCACTGCGATCCGCGCGACGGCGGCACAGCGCGGGCCTGCATAAATTAATCCAGGGGCATATGTTGAAAAGAAGCCTCCCGTGGAATAGTGAATGGGGCAAGTGTAAAAAGTGGCCTAATCTCTTCTTTTCGATGTGCAGAAAAATAATTTAGATGTTGTCTAGCTCAATTTTGCGTCCAACCCCTCCAATTCAAGATGGCGGCCAAAATGGGGGCTCGGGGGTTGAAGATGTTGGAATTTGTTTTTGATGCCGTGTAAGGGGTCTATAACTATGTAACTTTGGTCGTAGAGTCCGAATTTGAGGTCCAAAATTGTCTCCGGCTCAAAGGGATGCCCAAAATCCAATATGGCCGCCAAAATTTCCACGATAGGGTCAAATCTCCGAAAGTTGCGTAAAACTGCCAAGTAGTATATCTTTCATAGGGTTTTCTGGGTCGTAAATTTCACCGATGAGGTCAGAATTTCACTACAGGTTTATTGAAGCCCAGAAATTTCAAAATGGTGGCCAACATGGCTGCCGCTCAGATAGTGAGAACGGTAGAGAAGTTACCATGCATACAATGATGAATTTTCGTGCATGTTATGTACCCCGCTGATTCTGTATGTAGTCATCAAGTACATCGGAGTGGTAGTGATAGTTGTCTGTAGTACATCTAGGACATGTTCAAGAACGTATTTCCTGATTTTTCCTAAGAAGATACTTTTCTCGCTTGAAGGACAAAATACACAATTCTGAATACAAAGGTCACCCTTGGGAGTTCAGCGGACAAAGGGGGATTCCAACTTTGGAGAGCGGGATTCTCACCACGATTTTAATTTTTTTTTTTTTTTTTTTTTTAAATAAAATCAGATAGTAAGCTGAGATTTAAGATAAATCGATACCAAAAATTCCACCATCAGCCAATCCCGCAATGACAGAAAGGTAACTTCTCTACCGTTCTCATTATCTGAGCGGCAGCCATGTTGGCCACCATCTTGGTTCTTAGAGAACATTTATCGGCCTGTTTCGGTATTTGGACCTCATTTGTGGAATTTACGACCCAAAAATCCCATGCAGGGGCACCTCACTCGAGGATACGAGCCTCAACAAAATATTTCACTCCGCAACGGCAGCCATATTGGCCGCCATTTTGAAATTTCTGGGCTTCAATAAACCTGTAGTGAAATTCTGACCTCATCGGTGAAATTTACGACCCAGAAAACCCTATGAAAGATATACTACTTGGCAGTTTTACGCAACTTTCGGAGATTTGACCCTATCGTGGAAATTTTGGCGGCCATATTGGATTTTGGGCATCCCTTTGAGCCGGAGACAATTTTGGACCTCAAATTCGGACTCTACGACCAAAGTTACATAGTTATAGACCCCTTACACGGCATCAAAAACAAATTCCAACATCTTCAACCCCCGAGCCCCCATTTTGGCCGCCATCTTGAATTGGAGGGGTTGGACGCAAAATTGAGCTAGACAACATCTAAATTATTTTTCTGCACATCGAAAAGAAGAGATTAGGCCACTTTTTACACTTGCCCCATTCACTATTCCACGGGAGGCTTCTTTTCAACATATGCCCCTGGATTAATTTATGCAGGCCCGCGCTGTGCCGCCGTCGCGCGGATCGCAGTGGTGCAAAAACCTTAAATTATAGACCCATCATGTAATATATCGTTGGAAAGCTCAAAAGACGCTCTTTTACATGGCGAGTATTTAAAGGGGCCTTAATAATGCGATTTTAAAAGATATATGGGTTAAAAGCTTTTTTATCAATGCACAAAAACCGGGTTTTGTGGAAAAAACACCCTGTATATTGTCAAAATCAAAAAGTTTGTGATTTTGTTGTATTTACCTTTCAATTATCTATCAAACAAAAAAAAGAGAAATAAAATCGGTTCAGTGGATCTCGATCTATAGCGGCTCAAAGTACGCGCCGGCCGCCATTTTGAATGGCCGCCATCTTGGATCTGCCACCATTTTGAAAATGCCTCTTCGACTCAAAACTCTTCAAATGTCATCTTGTTTGACCTCCTAAAGTGGTATAACACGATTTGCAGCATTTTGCCCTTTTTTTGGCACTAAGCCAACGTACTAGAAGGAAAAAAACACTGAATAGCACAAAAATAGACATTTTCTATATTGAATAAAAAAGGAGTCGGGGGCTCAGACCCTCCTTAGCTATCTTCAAATTTCTCCGTTGATACTCCTTCCGAACAAAACAAAAAAATCTGAAATCAGTTCAGTAGAAGCGGAACTAGAGCGATATGGCGTATGCGCTACACTGCTATTTCGGAGGTCCATCGCGTGCCGCCGCCGCGCGGATTAAGATATTACGCAAACTGTTAATTACAGACCCATAGTGTAATATATCGTTGGAAAGCTAAAAACAAGCACTTTCAGAATAAACACATCTTAAATTGCTGGTACGCCCATCCTGAAAAGTTATTTAAATGTAAACGATTTTTGGGTTTCTGAAAAACCGGTTTTTGTGGAAAAAACACCCTGTATATAGTCAAAATCAAAAATTTTGTAATTTTTTTATATTTACCTTTAAATTATCTTTTAAACAAAAAAAAGAAAAATTAAATCGGTTCAGTGGATCTCGATCTATAGCGGCTCAAAGTACGCGCCCGGGCGCCATTTTGAATGGCCGCCATCTTGGATCTGCCACCAAATTCGAAATGCCTCTTCGACTCAAAACTCTTCAAATGTCATCTACTTTGACCCCTGAAAACCGCTAAACTGTATCACGATTTGCCACTAAGTTTGCAACTACCCACCGTACTAGTGAGGCAGAAACGTTCTATAGTGCGATTGGAAAATTCAATATGTCGCACAGTGGAACGAACTAATGGAAGAGGTCGGACATGAAATTTTTGGCTACAATTTCAAATTTTGATGTTTATTTCGTCACAAACTCAAGTTCAAAGGGTATTTCCGAGTGACAATTTTATGAAATCACCAATGAAACCACCTTTAAACTGTTTTGTTTCATGTTATCGAAAATATAAGCTTTCAAAGTTTCCAGATTTTGTCCGCCTTCTCCTATTCTGTCGTGCTAAGGAAGAACGCCGTATGAACCTTGACGTCGCCAAGTTTCCTCCGATAAAAAGCGAATTTACTGGAAAAATTGTGAATATTATTTGCCAAAATTTTCAGACAGTTTTTTACGCAAATTCAATCTAAAATATCCGAAAATTTCATTGAAATATATGCATGAATGTTATCAAAAATACATGCTTTATAAATGGGAATTTGGCAACGCCTGACGGTTCATACGGCGTTTTTCCTTAGCGCGGCAGTATTGACTCGGTCCAGTGTGCGTCGTTAAACACACGGCGATTAATCGCCGCGAGTGAAAGACGAAAGCCAATGGAGAGCCTTGATTTCGACCCATTGACGTCGATACATCGAAATCAAGGCTCTCCATTGGCTTTCGTCTTTCACTCGCGGCGATTAATCGCCGTGTGTATCTAGGCCTTTACACTGAAAAAACAAATCTAGGTATATTTACTAAGAAAAGGGTAAAATTACCAAGAATTCAGGGTTCTATTTGATCCCAGTTTTTTCTTGGAAAAATTACCATTTATGGAATTGGTAATTCCACCGAGAAATCTCGGTAAAATTGTTGAACTTTCTCGGTAATTGTACTGGACCTTAGTAAAAATGCCAATATTTTTTATCGACTATGGTAAAATTACCGGGAATCGATTACCAATAAAATTGGTATTCTTACCTGAAAAAAAAACAGTAAATATACCGGTTTTCAGGTAAGCTTACCAGTCTGTCTTGGTAAAATTACCAATAATTGGTAAAAAAAAAGTGAGATGGTAAAGGTAACAACGGACCTTGGTAAAAACGCCGAGAATTTTTTTTCAGTGTAGTTAGTTATAAGTTTACCTGGATAGCATTTTTGTGTCGCTTTATGTTCTCGATGGCGGTGGTTTTCCCGAACATATCGTTGAGGACCCGGTTGGAGAAGCCCTGGAGTTCTTCCTGCGGCACTTGCGGCTGGATGCGGTAGACGGGCTCGATGCACTCGAACAGGGTTGAAATGGGGGCGCGAAGGGCGTCCTGGACGTACTGCAGAATTGCCTTGCAGTGCGTGAGTTTCGCGAAGAGAGCCTCCGGAAAGGGAGAGTCGCCATCTTGGGACGGGGATTGTCGACGTTCCTGAGGGTTCCGATCAGCATCCACGAGGATCTTCCACAGGAGGGCCTCGATGTAGTAGTTGGTGCCGCCGACGACGATCGGTATCTTCTTCCGCTCAACGATTTCGTCGATCTAAGAGAAATGAAACAGAGAATGGAGCGGGTTATTTGAAGAGTAAAGTTCCCGCCAAAAGTAAAATTTTAAGAAAACCAGGGGTGCAGGAACTTCCGGGCCGGGAATTGAGGAACCCATGTGAGAACGAGAAAAATTGGGGAACCCTGTGAGAAAGGTAAAAAGTGGGAGAACTTAGGGACGTTGCTTTCTCTCTCTCTCTCTCTCTCTCTCTCTCTCTCTTTTTTTTGGGGGGGGGGGGGTGGCAAGGTAAAACTATTAAAAATTTTCTTTTAAGGTAAGAAAACTGTTGAGCAAATTGTTTCAAGGGAACCGAACGGTAAAGCGCGGTGTTTTAGGATTTTAGTAGAACTTAACTGTTAAGCGCGCTACTTTGAGGAAACCAAACTGTTAAGCGCTATTTTGGGGGGAACAAAACATTCAAGAGCTGTTCGGAGGGAATAAAACTGTCGAACGCGTTACTTTATGTGTCGGGCAAACTTCTGCGAAAACTTGAAATGGAGGAGCCTAAATTTATTTTGGGGGAGCCCTTGTAAGTTTCTGCACCCCTAAAGAAAACGTGTAAACACTTGAGGTGACCGCATTTCCATATGTGACGTTGTGAGAATCAGCAAGAGTTATGTTCAGTTAGTTTCAAAACAAAGCAAAATACCGGGGTCAAAACAAAAACAAGATAACGCCCGTAGAAAAAGTAAAATACAGGAGAAACATAAGGCGACAAGCTAAATTGACAGATTCACACGGGGGCCAATGCTCTGCTTGATAAGGCTCATTCACACCCGCGTCGTGGGTGAATTTAAATGCTTTCCGAATGAGTTCCCATCGGTGTAAAAAACAGAAGGGAGAACTTAAACAATCCACTTGAACTTAGATGAACCTGGACGAGCTCAAAACTCAGGCGTCTCCGCGATAACTAAAACTTGCCTGTTCCTCAGGGCAGTTGAAAAAAATTACCCTCTAAAATCCAAAACCCTCGGAAAACCTCCAATTAATATTTTATTTTATTTTGTTGTTTCTTTTGCGGCCGAGATCGCAGTTCTAGCACACAAGAACGTAACTTCATCATTGGCGTGGCGTGCTTTGCGATAAATCGATTGATCTGCCATTTAAATCTATGGAAAAGAATCGATTATCGAGGTGTTCGCAACGAACACCTTGATAATCGATTCCTTACCACAGCTTCAAATGGAGAAATATCGATAATCGATCCTTCACGCCACGCCACTGAACTCCATTCCCGGGTCGCAACATGCACTTTCTCAATACGTTGAATGGTGTTATTTGAGACTTGATGAGCTGATATGGTATTAAGATTGAGAGTACAAAGTCATCATTCGTCACCACCAGTGGCGTGGCGTGCTTTGCGATGTATCGATTGATCTGCCATTTAAACCTATGGAAAAATATCGATAAACAGGGTGTTCGCAACGAGCACCTTAACAATCGATTCTTAACCACAGCTACGAAGAGGGAAAAATCGATAATCGATTTTATCTTAAAAAGCCGGTCACGGTCGTATGTCCTGCCTGAATGAGGTAAAATAGCTGTCTTAATTTCGGCCATCAGAATGACTGTAGAGGTGGGTGTAAAAAAAGTTGAGGGACAAGAAGAGTGTTAACTGATGAGAGAGAAGTGTCGAGTAGAAAGTACTTGTGAAAAACCAGCCACCACCTACAGTTGTCTCTCTATGTCTAGTGCTGACCGGACGATGATACTTGACCCAAATGGCGCACACTCGACGATTTCGTCATCGCATTGCAGTGCCAGTCATGGAAATAATTGCAAAGAAAATGGGCCCATCCCGATCACCGATTACCTCTTTCCAGTCGGCGATAGTCACATTTTCTCACAGATCTGATGCGAATGATTTAATATCGCAATCTGATTTGCCAGACTTAACGTTGCATTGCGCTGCACCGCGTCGCGCAAGCGCAGCCAATAAGCTGGGAAGTAAGACAGGGTCGGTAGTTTAATTGTTAAAATAACATTTCGATCCGCCGCATGAAAGGCACATGACGCAGGGGGTCAGAAAATATAACCATGTAAATGATAAAAAAAGGAAGAGGGAAAAATTGATGCAAGCGCAACAGGTGAATCAGGAAGAATACAAGTATTACACCGATTTTGGACTTTGAATGCGCACGATAGAGCTCTTGCATGTATGGGATATTTGCGATTTAAGTACTTTCCCTTGCGTAAAATTTTGTGAGAAACACGACGGTGCCACTGGTTTTCTCTGAAACGAACACCAAAGCTCAAAAAAAGCTCTCAAAGTTGAGGCCGTAACAGAGGGGATATCCCAGGCTATCCTGAGTGAGACTGAGAGTCCACCTCTACATCCAAACTCCCCATGCAAAGATAGGAAGCAATTACATTAGTCCTTCTTTATGCTTAAGACTTGTGCCAAAAAACGCCTCAAATTGCGTTTTAAGGGGGTTAAAATTTCAAATTTAACAAGAGAGACCCCCCGGACCTCACTCCATCTTACTGAGAAGCTGTACTACTACTTGACCCCTCTTGTTCGGGGAGGTGCATTTAATGAAAGCCCACTCTACAGACTGCACCTAAGGGACCAAAAATCTGCAATCCGGCCCTGATGAAGTCTATTTGAAGTCCTATATAGAATATTACGCATTTTTAAGAAGAATATGGAGGGCAGGGTTTCCAAAAAATTCAGAAAATTAAATTACCTGACATTTCTCTCTCACATTTTGGTAAAAATTCTTGACAATTGCGGCTCTGCCAGATGCTTAAAAGATATGATTTGAAATAGTTTTCAGGCGAAATTTGTTGTTCAAAACGTTAAACCCATTCTAGGAAGAGAATAAAGGTGACTTAACAATTTCGCTCTGACATTTTCGTTATTTTCTCTGACATTTCCAGATTTTCCCTGAGTTTTAAAAATTCCCTGACATTTCCTGGTATTCCCTAAACTGTGGCAACCCTGAGAGGGGCTTTCAATTTCTTCGAGGAAAGGTAATTCGATGAGAGGTGACTTGACAATTTTTCCCTGACATTCTCGACTTTTTCCCTGACATTTCCAGGTTTTCCCTGACTTTTAAAAATTCCCTGATATTTCCCGGCATTCCCTGACGGTGGCAACCCTGAGAGGTGCTTCCAATTTTTTCGAGGAAAGGTAACTCAGTGAAAGTTGGCAACATTCGAATGCTCATCCGGCGCTACTCCTGGCGGGACCTTTCCCATGTGTAATTTTTCCAGCGATTTGTAAAACTCCATTTCCTGGTCCTGCCCGGGATCCCAGGGCCCAGTCGCGAGCGGATCTCTGCCGTGCTAAGGAAGAACGCCGTATGAGCCATCAGGCGTTGCCAAAGTTCCTCCTAAAAATGACGAATTTTCAGGAAAATTTGTGAATATTTCCCCTCCGATTTTTCGGAGAGTTTTGTTCGAAATTTTACCTGAAAATTTTAAGGACAAATATTTATAACTTTCTTCAGAAACAAAGTGGAGAAATAGTGCTGGGTCCACACCATTTCGCGGGGAAAACAAAGCCAAGGCGTTCCAAAACTTAAAATTAGAGTTAAAATTAAATTTTTTTTAACTCTAATGCATACCAGTGCTCTTGGTGTTTTTTTTTTTTTTTTTTTTTTTTTTTTTTTTTTTTTTCCCCCCCATTTGTACGCACAGTTTGGGTGGTTCATTGCACAGCACAGTTTCACACGCACAGTTCATTTGTACCACACAATGGTGTGGACCCAGCACCATTTCTCCACCTTGTTACATACAGTTCGGGCCACTTCTTAGTGTGGTTTTTTTTTCATTTTTTTTTTTCATTTCTTCAGAAATGGATATTTTCTGAGAGGAAATTTGGCACTATGCAAATGCATATACGGCGCTTTTCCTTAGCACGGCAGATCTGACCTCTCGGAGCGGATGGGCCAGATCGACGCGATCGAGTATGATTGCGGGTGGTGTGCGACTCGTGAGCGATGGTTACGCGGTTACGTGAGGCTCAGGATGGGTATACGAAATCGAGCGCATTTCCGCCGAACGGAACTATGTGCATTGCGACAAGAGCCCCGAGACCCATAAGAACACACGCGTAACAGGGCTCACGTCTTGATGCACATAGTTCCGTTCGGCGGAAACGCGTCAAATTGTGAGTGTCATCCGCCGAATCCGGGGACGCAGCGGAGGGGCCCGCGAAAGCGAACGGTTGCAGCGTGTTTGCACGAGCCTCATTATTACAGCTTCAGGTGCGAACTGCAGACGCCTGCACACTGCACAGGTTAATGACTCGGCGCAACGCTCGCCCGGGGGGAGGGGGGGGGGGGGAGGGCACAGGGTCGAGAGGACGAGGACGGCGAACCGTCTGGACGTTGCACCAGCACCTCGCCGCGCCGCGCCGCCTCCGTCTCGGGATGCGCCCGCCGCGTCGCGCGTCGCGGCGGCCAGAAATAATCACGCCGCGCCGCGACGCCACGGCCGAGACGGCGGCGGCGGCGTGCGTGTCCGGCCAAGAAACTTGACCGAATTCGACGGCAAGACTGGGATCAGAGTATGCGATGCCTCGGAGGACCCCTTCAAAATTAAGTTTTCGATTGCGCCGGTTCGTGCGAAAACCGCTCATGTCCCCCTTCTAATTTTGAGAAAAAACGAGAAAAACTGCGAATCTATGGGACAGGGTGTCTACTAAAACAGGCTGGTCGAAAATAAGTACTTTCACAGTGCTTTTTCAGTGCATTCTCAAGACATTCAGTACCTCCTCTGACAGAAAATTCCGTACTTTTTCAGTACCTCCATTAGACGAAACAAAAATTTTAAAAATTTGAAATTGCGCCAAAATTGACGAAAAATTAAAAAATTCCGGATCTTTTTGCGGAATTTCCTCGCTTTTTCAGTACTTCCGGACCGCCCTCGAAAAATCAGTGCTACTTTCGGACTTTCCGCAAATTCCGGACTTGTAGACACCCTGTGGGATTAACTTGAACAACATTTCGGAAACCAGGGTGTCTACTGAGACAGGCTGGCCAAAAGTGGCGTTGTATCGGATCAACACAAAATGCTACGATAAATCAATTTTTCCTATACAATAAAATTTCTAGTAATACTAACGATGGGTTCTGTTGCTCCAACAATGCTACAATGAGTTGACGTGCGCCTACAGTGTTGAATCAAGCCTACTCTTTTCTTGTGCAGTCATGAAGAAACCGTTGATTCGAGAGTCTTTCGTTGCTCCGAGCACAGCATGTTTTACGACAAAGAAGCTACTCATAACACTGAGTAAAATTTCAGTTGGGACCGCACAAGTCTACTTGTTACGATGAAAGTATTCCAATCATTACGGAATAGTTCGATGTCATTATAAGTTACCTTCACGACTCGGGCAAAATTCCTCAAGATAAAAGTTCACTTTTCTAAGTGCAGGGCTTGGTGAAAACAGAAAATATGCGTTACATAATACGTACATACCAATGATAGGCGCGAATATCATGAAAACCGGTTGCATTGCACCGGCTGGAAGAGGACTTGCCGGACTGAAAAACGGATGAGGAAGAGTGATCGTGGTTAAACTAGATTCCAGGCTCCACTTCATTCCCGGGAAATCTAGTGTCTGGTAGAATGCACAGATACATAGATTTAAAGGGGTACTTCATAGTTTTTCGGTTGGTTCCGATGTGACGCCACGGCCTATTCTTGTAGCAACAACACGATGTATGCAGGCGCATTCTCTTCATTCGTGGCGTCTGTCCCCTATCCTCTATGCTGGAAAGCAATGGGCTAGAACGCGTCGAGCCGTATGCGAGCAGCCGCATTAAAATACATGTATTTTGATATAGCTGCCATGTCGCGCCGCCTGTAGTGCTTAAAGATGTCTGTGGTTAGAGCAAGCAGAGTAGCACACTTGCTGTGCAACGTTGTTTTCCTATTAGCCGTAAACTGTTTATAATTTTTTATTTTTTTTTTTTGTATGTTTGTTTAACAAATAGTAGATTTATTGTGAATTACATAATGGCACTATGCTTAACAGAGCATAGCCCGCAGGCCTTGTTTACAGTCTAATGTGAAGCCTTTATATTATTTATGTACAGTGTAATTATTTTTGTGCCCCCCCCCCCCATGTAATTTTCCCTTTATAAAGTTACTTAATATCTATAATTTTGGTAGCTTGAAGATACTCTGTCTTCTTAAATCTAATCCAGTCTTCATGTGATAAACGGTTTCTTATATTAGCATTTAAAAAAATCAGTGCCTTTTTTAAAAAATAATAGATGGTGGAACGCTCTTACAACTTAATTAAATACGAGAAACAATGGAGGAATATGCGAAGTTGGGTTCGAACCCAACATACAACTATTTGAACTCCGCGGTGGGCCGCGTTGCATACGCTCGATTTTGCGGGCGAAATGTGAGATCTGCCTACGGCCGGCCTACGCGCGCTCGCGATATACGGCTCTCGCGATATGGTACACGTGCGATCAGTGTTTTGCTTAAGGTACACAATCCAGCCCACTGCGGATTTAAATAGCTGCATTTTGTGTCTAAATCCAAATTTTTAAATTCTTCTAATTGTTTTACAATCGGCGCATTACTCAAATGCAGAGTTCGTCTTTTAGAAAGCAACTCAGTTTGTTACAATCGCACTACAAATTTGTGCGACAGGAGCGTCCAAATAAGTGTTGACCGAGGTAGACACCACGCTCGAGATAAACGCTAATTGCACCTACATCCTACTGCAAAAACTGGGTCGATCTCAGATTTCGCCTGCAAAACCGCGCGTATGCAACCTAGCCCACCGCAGAGTTAAAATAGTTGCATGTTGGGTTCGAACCCAACTTCAAATATTCCCCCAGTGTTTTACGCTACGCGTATTATTCAAATGCAGAATTAATCTTTCGGAAAGGCATATCAGTCGGTTTATATCGCGTTACATTGTTTGTAATTTGTAATGTTTCTTCTCTGCTAACTGTGGAGCCTAGAGAAATTGCACGGGGCAGTCTTGAATGATTATAATTCCAAAAAAGGTAATGGAAAATGGCGAAATGAATCTTTAGTTACTTAAATTAATTGTGTTATGAAAGATTAGGATAATACTTATTTTTCATCACGTGAATGTGATGAGATCCTAAAATATTAGTTCCTCATTGGAAAACTCAGTCCAATTGTTCAATCCTATTCTCATAATCATGCCACTGTGCTTGCAATTTTTTCCCAAATTGTGTTTTTTCAAAAACTCTCGATAATTCCCACAGGGTGTCTACTAAAACAGGCTGGCCAAAAACCAATGCTTTTACAGTTTTTTCCCAAGAAATTCAGTACTTTTTCGGTACCTCCATTTGACGAAATTCGAAAAATTTCAAAAATTTGAATTTGGCGCTAAAAAATGACAAAAAAATGAAAAAAAAAATTCCGGGCCTTCTTGCGGAATTTGCGCACTTTCCCATTACTTCCGGACCGGCCTTAAAAAATCAGTGCTATTTCCGGAAATTCCGGACTTGTAGACACCCTGTCCAATCAGGCTGGCCGTGACGCAAATCCTCGGAGGTTTGGGCGCGGGGCAGCCAAGGGGCTGAGCCCCTATAGTAATCCAAAAAATCCGAATTAGATTCTATGAGAAGTGCAACAAAGAGCCTTTCCTACTCCAGCAATGAGCGTCGTGCACGCGTGGCGCGTGCTTTAAGAGCTTAAATCTCCGGTCGCGACTATTAAAAGTCAAGGATGGGGGGGGGAGGGGGGGGGGGGGCTTCGGCTTCCAAAAATTAAAGTCGGCCCATGTGGCACCGCCAGGCGTTACAGGAAGGAGGAGCGCATCCGAGGGGGGAAGGAGAGAGACAAGGAGGAGGAGGGTGGAGGGGGTTGCGGTGGGCGATGAAGATACAACCATTATCTGAAAATAACTGACAAAACGAAATAAGTTACTGTCACACGGAAATATGGAGCAGGACCCGAGGAAAAGAAGGATCGCGGGCAGAGGTGAGGGGACGTGTTGGAAGGCGGAAAAAAGATCAGAGGAGAGCAGGAGAGTGCATTAGGAGTGTTATTTTAGAGCCGGGCAAAATTATCATAATAGGGCACATGTCGGGGTTGGCGGGTTGTCAGATCGAACTTGAGTCATGTAATAAAAAGCGTCTACATGAGCTGTAACAAGAACTCGAAAATTAAGGATGGGTCGAGATTTATAGCAACGCGAGTCATTTATAGCGATCTTCTTACTTCCGTAGATATCGGCCGAGGAGTTCCAAATGGGTTCCTTGACAAGAATTTATGTGGGCAAAGCAAATTGAAAGAGGGTTATTCATATAGGCAAAAAATGTACCCAGCCCGGAATGTACGAAACTTTGTGAGCTGATAGTACTAGTTGAGAGAGGCTTATCCCTAGCTCCGTTTTTGCAGGAACCCCAGGGAAACAGCGTTGCCATTTTTTAAAGTCGTAACCTTCAAACACCCATAACTTTCGCAGAAATGCAGTCACAGAGCTCGTATTTATACCAAAAGATGCAAAAAATTACGTTCTATCGACCAATGCCAAAGAAATTTTAATTTGACTCCATTGTTGCCACGTTTTGGCAATTTTTTTAATTTTCGTAATTATTTAAAATCACGTTACCGCCTAAAAAAGTGTTTGCGGTTGATGGGGATTGAATAAAAACCTGTCGGAATTATTGTTCGTTTGATTCCGCATCCATCGATATATTATACTTTTCTGAGAGACTTAGGGAACACGAGTTATAGCGATTTGAAAATTCGGCAACACGCCCTATACCCCGATATTGACGCTCGTTTAGGTACGTTTCGCAACTCCGTGTTAAAGCAAAACGCCTAGAACAAACAAAATTCGAAAAGTCAGTTCATGTTTTGCGCTTTTTTGAAACTTTCACATGATTTTTAGGAATTCAAGTAGCGGCGGTGTTGCCGGTTTTCAATGAAAACCACCGCTGCCATCACAATTTAAAGTAGTACTCATTTAATCTTATCCCAGCTACATTTGCTAACCTAAACTGACCATTTGCGACACGGTGTTGACAACATTGCCTAATTTCCGTCGGAATTCGCGTAGAGGCGGGGTTGCCAGTTTTCATGGAAACCGCCACCGCGATCACAAAAAAAATGTATTACTTATTTAATCACGTTCAGCCTTATTCTGTAGTTGGAATTGTTTATTTATCGGATCGATGGTTTCTTCTATCCCTCTGCAACGGCAGTGGTGACCGACAGTAACGAGATATCGAAATTTAAAGCTACCGAATCACTCAAGCGGTCCGATGAGTAGTTTTGGCGAGGGGCCTAGATCCATTGCTCTTGATCTCTATACAGTATCGATATCTCGGTACTGTCAGGCACCACTGCCGTTGCAGAGAGATAGATGAAACCATCGATCCGATAAATAAACAATTCCAACTACAGAATAAGGCTGAACGTGATTAAATAAGTAATACATTTTTTTTTGTGATCGCGGTGGCGGTTTCCATGAAAACTGGCAACCCCGCCTCTACGCGAATTCCGACGGAAATTAGGCAATGTTGTCAACACCGTGTCGCAAATGGTCAGTTTAGGTTAGCAAATGTAGCTGGGATAAGATTAAATGAGTACTACTTTAAATTGTGATGGCAGCGGTGGTTTTCATTGAAAACCGGCAACACCGCCGCTACTTGAATTCCTAAAAATCATGTGAAAGTTTCAAAAAAGCGCAAAACATGAACTGACTTTTCGAATTTTGTTTGTTCTAGGCGTCTTGCTTTAACACGGAGTTGCGAAACGTACCTAAACGAGCGTCAATATCGGGGTATAGGGCGTGTTGCCGAATTTTCAAATCGCTATAACTCGTGTTCCCTAAGTCTCTCAGAAAAGTATAATATATCGATGGATGCGGAATCAAACGAACAATAATTCCGACAGGTTTTTATTCAATCCCCACCAACCGCAAACACTTTTTTAGGCGGTAACGTGATTTTAAATAATTACGAAAATTAAAAAAATTGCCAAAACGTGGCAACAATGGAGTCAAATTAAAATTTCTTTGGCATTGGTCGATAGAACGTAATTTTTTGCATCTTTTGGTATAAATACGAGCTCTGTGACTGCATTTCTGCGAAAGTTATGGGTGTTTGAAGGTTACGACTTTAAAAAATGGCAACGCTGTTTCCCTGGGGTTCCTGCAAAAACGGAGCTAGGGATAAGCCTCTCTCAACTAGTACTATCAGCTCACAAAGTTTCGTACATTCCGGGCTGGGTACATTTTTCGCCTATATGAATAACCCTCTTTCATTATATAATGAGCCTGTTGCAAGGTGCAGGGATTTGCAAATTGATAGCTGATTCCCAATGGCAAATTTCACGAAAAGAACAATGGCGCTATTGAAAAACTTTAAAATCACCTCCCAAACTCAAAACAAGCTGACCCATTCAAAACGGTCACTTTTACGCGGGAGTGAATCCGGTACACTCTTGACGTCACACTACATGACAAACCTGGTCCCTTCATCAAGCGGCTGCCAATTCCTTATGGAGAAATAAATTGTAAACGAGGGATGGATCAGGTTTCTCATTTTCTGTGACGTCACGAAAATACCGGTTCCGGGTCACGAAAGGGACAGTTTTGAAAATCCGTATTTCGGGGCGCTTTCATTTGATTTTTTGCAAGGGGGTTTCCATTGGTGAAAAACTCCGGGGAAATTCCCGTGGCATCAGGATCCTTAGTTATTTCGATACAAGCAATATAAAAAATCGTGCAACAGGCCCATTAAATAATGCATTGATAATCAACAAAATTTGACAACACGAAAGAACATCTCCAAGGAACACAGGAACCAAAATTTTGATTTTGACGTGGCGCAGGCTACAAGTCCATTGATTGATAGATAGTCAGCGTGAGAAAAATGAAGGACTTATCATTAATAGTCCACCCACAGTTTACTCAGTTGTTGATAACAGTGGCGAACGTACCCTTGGAATCAGACAGGGTAGTCCACTTTGAACCAGTCTGCGGGGAGGGAGGTGCTGCCGTGCTAAGGAAGAACGCCGTATGAACATTCGAGAATTGCCAAATTTCCTTCGATAAAATGTTTATTTTCGAGGAAAGTTATGAATATTTTTCCTTGAAATTTTCAGAATCTTTAGGTGAAATTGCGAAAAAAATTATCTGAAAAGTTGGGAGGGAAATATTCATAAGTTCATCAGGAAAATCGTGTTTGATCGAAGGAAATTTGGCAACGCCTGAAGGTTCATACGGCGTTTTTCCTTAGCACGGCACTATTGGACACGGGAAAATTCGGCAATAACATTCGAATGTTCCAACGACGTTTATCCTTAGCACAGTGACGTGGCATGCTTTGCCATAAATCGATCGTTTTGTCATTTAAAAAAACCTATGGAAAATGATCGATAAACAGGGTGTTCGCTACGAACACCTTATTATATTAATCGATTCTTTACCATAGGTTTAAATGACAGAACAATCGATACATCGCAATTCACGCCACGCCACTGCTTGGCACGGCAGAGCACTAAGCGTCCGGAAAACACATACGACAGCGAATCAATGGACGAAATACCCTGTATTGGCCTCCAAACTCCTCCAGGTTTTGCGTTTCTCTCCGAACTTCTCATTTTGTCCCCTTTCAATCCTCTTTAATCTTCTCTTTCTTTCTAGCCTTTTTCTCTTTCAAAGCTACGCGAGGTGACCGGCCGGCCCACCAGGAAAATTTCCCGCCAGAAGGCCGGTCCGCCATTTGGTTGACACTCGTATTCATGAAACGTGTTCGATATGAAAATTTTCCGCGTGAGTGAGTGAGTTTTAGACTGAATTTAGCAAGAGAAACTGCAACCGGGTGCAGTGCAATCACCGCGAGGATTGTGCAAATTCTGCATGTCTCGCCCAACGAAGACCCGCATGGCGAGGACATGCAGAAAAAAGTGAGATTTACAGACACTTTTTTCGTATAATTACTGCTTTTTCCTCATGTTTTAAGTGCGTTTAAAATTAGCGACCGTAAATCTTCAAGCTGTCTCAAAAACAGAAGGATTCGTGAAATTTTACCAACATTAAATGGACCGAGTTCATCAGAAAGGAACCAATCCACATTAAGTTGAAACTGAGAAGAAGAGGTTTGAAGTTTTATTCTTGCATAAGGCTCAATGTGGAAGATAAATATCAATATATGGGAGAGAAAACGGGAAACAAGGCTAAAAGTTACACATAAAACATAGAAGATGTAATATATATATATATATATATATATATATATATATATATATATATATAAAACTTTATACCACTCCTTTTACAAAATAATTTGTTTTTTTCGACTTCCAGATTTGGCAGGAGAAAATAAACGACCGGTGGAACTCAAAAACGTTTTTGACTCGAATTTTTCGAAAATGTGGGTTTGGTTCCTTTCTGATAAACTCGATCCGAATACTTTTGCATCTTCCTGCTGAACCGATCAATAAAATGTTATTTTTATGATTTTCGAAATTGCCGGATGTTTTATCTTCCACAAAAAACGTATACAAACAGGAGGATGACGATTAAAGGACTCAAATATTGTACTGAGCGCTCCAGTTAAATCAATTAGAGAATATCAGACGAACACTCTTATTAGAATTTTCTGACTTGCTAGATTTTTCATTTAACACGTTTCCATAAGCGAGCCATTAGAGGGTGAAAAAAACCAAAATATTTGAAAAAAACATTGGTCAGGATCGTGGCGCCCCCTTAGCGAGAAAAGTTTGCACTAAGGCTCGGGGTAGATCCACATATCCATACATCAGTCTCGAAGTAGCGATCTTGAGTCCTTGGCCCCAACTTGAGTTCGCGGCGAGACGCGACTGTAAGAGGCCCGACAGGAAATGGGGACCAAAACACTTGGTTTAACTGTCCGGCCTTAGTGTGGACAAAGGTCTCGCGTCTAACTCAGAATTTATTCTCAATCGTCAATTGTCATCGCTTGTCCTCTGCCGTCCCAGTCAGAAGGCGCCTAAGATTTACGTAACGTAGATGAAGGGAGAAGGGGTTAGTAAGTCTACGTTACTACGCTGCTTCACAGGAGGAGAAGGGCTGCCAATCCCAGCGTTAATCATTCAAAAATGCCTTATATTAAGGGAGAGACAGATGTTTTAAAACCATCAATATGAAATTGATGAAATCTGCGTTAAGATTCATTACAAGAGAGAAAGAGTGCCGAACTTAGCATTGCTTACACGTCCAAATTTTGAAAAAAATCACATTTTTGTGATTGATAAAAGAGATCATAAGAGATGAGTATATTTAATTTTTGTTTTGATTCTCTTTAAAAGAATCCAAGCGTTTAGTCACCTGTCAATCTGCGGAAAAAGAGCCGGGAGCTTTTTTTTTTAAATTCCTCAGTTAGCTGCCAATCAATTTTGACTTTCATCAAAATTACTTTCTACGAGACAGAAACCTTGAGCAAAGACATGCACCTCGAGCATTAACACCTCACCGCGGTTATATAATACGGTAGTGAAAACTTCAGACGCTTTTTTTTCAAAACCCGATTTCTGAGAATGGGCCCTTTTTCCAGAACCCTGTTCAATTTCTAAAAGGACTACGGGACTATGAAAAGCCTTCGGTTAGGGTGCATTACAAGAAAAGGACGGGGCAGAGGCCAAAGATCGGTGGAACGCGCGTAAAAAGCGTTGCATAATACTTGAGCGCCTTTCTACTGACTTCTTCTCTTGGCGAAACTTTTTAATCTCGCCGGCATCAATGAGGTATGTCAACACTTACATACATAAAGATAAAGTCTGGATCAGTCGAAGCCATCTCTCCGAGAATACATGGCGATAAAAACTAGATTGGCCTTCATAAATCTTATCATGATCACTATCTCTGAGCGGAACTTGACCCTCCGCCGCTGGAGAAAAAGAAACCTGAAAAGAGGGGAGTGTCAGCTTGGAGGCTTGGACATGGACAGTGGACACACTGCACTAGCACTAGCGTAGCGCAGCAGCGTAGCCTAAAAGGATCTTGAAGATAGCAATTCACTATGTACCTGACGAGAAACTCTACTACTTTGCAGAAATTTTCAACCTGAAAAGTCCACATGCTGAACGGTAACGTATTGCCTCTGAATGGAACACTAGACAAGGTACGAATTTAAGCAATCTGATACATGTTCCATAACCAGAATTTCACGTAGAACACGATTGGCACAACAAAAATTACTGAAACCAACTTCTAACGAAGATATTTACGGTACAGGTTAGAATCTAAGAACTCAGCTCTACTGGCAAACGTGCACTACGACAGTCTCCTTCAGCAAGCTTCTCAATCGAGCAATATTCATTTCCCACCATGAGTTGTTCAAACTATAAGTGATTTGCTATAATTGAGCCAAAGCTTCAAGATCGATGTTGCAAGATTTTTACATCGCACAGACTGTCATGATAACGTTTAGCGCGCGATGTGAATCACGTAGAGCATTGAGTTTTCATGAGCGGATGGTTTGAATTCACGCATCAAGAATCATTAAATATCTTCGAAAGGAGTTAATTTCGGTAATTTTTGTTGTGCGCATCGCATTTTACGTGAAATTTTGGTTAAGAAGCATGTATCAGAATGTTGAAATTCGTACCTTGTCTAGTGGTCCATTCCGGCTAGTAGTGCATCAGCAAACAATGTTTTGGGGGAGAGCCTATGGGACGGGATATTCAACCAATTACGACAAATTAAACAACAGTTCGGCACTTGCAGTCTCCTTCCAGTTCTTCAGGAAATATGAGTTTCTCGATAAAAATTTGATTCGAAACTCTTCCGGGATGTCTCGGCATCCAAACAAACATATAAACAGACCATGCCGATGTAATGCTCGGATCCTGCAGGCAACGGGAGGACATTGAAAGTTCCGTAAAACGATAATTTTCCGAGGAAACTCAACTTCCCCGGGAAAACGGAGACGGAAGGTGGTATGAAAAACCAAAACCATACGCGGGCTCAGAAGCTCAGAACAGATAGAAATCACTCTTGTTCATCTGATTGTGCGTCACATTTTTACCCTTTTTTTATCGGTCTGTTGGGAAAACGAACTTTTACGGATAGGAGTTCTGATATTCCGAACAAGAATGTTTAATACGCTCACATTTTTTCCCCCAAGATTTTTCGGATGAAAATCACTTTTTACTGAAAACGTGCGCGTATTTCTGTAAGGTTTCTATGCAATTTTTCGTTTCTAGTTCCTATCAAGGAAAGACGGAAGAAATAGAACATAATTCTGAAGTTATGGTTGAAACACACCCTCTAATTTGCTTCAAAAAAGGTAAAAAGAGAAGAGGTATAAAAAATCAAAGAAAAGAAATTCAGCAATAGAATGGACTAGACGCACTTTTTCTTGGATGGCTGATTTATTTACTTGTCATTACGTAGGATGTCTGCAGTTCTCCCACACATGATGAAGATTTTCCCGAGTATTCCAATTCCAGGCAAGAATCAGTGATTCAAGGCTCAATTTAGTTCCATATTCCTGACCGAATGATTCACACAGCAAGGATAGCAGTGACGGACAGCGGACACGTAAAAAAATTACGGGGGAGCGAGTGGTGCAGTACTTGTGAGCTAACTATAGTAATGACGTTATGACTGGTACTCCGGTCGGCGCACAGTGGTTCGAGTCAATAGGAGAGGTCGGACAAAATTTGGAAGCTTTAAAAGCTGATAACTCCGTTTATACAAAACTCTGAGGTTCTGAAAGTGATTTTATTGGTTTCCTCGTTAAATTTTCTTCTAGAATCACCCCCTGAAATTTGAAATGTGACGAAAAACTTGTAAAAATTTGCAGTTTTAGTAAAAAATTTCATGCTCGACCTCTCTGATTGACTCGATCCACTGTGCGGCGTCGCACCTCACACGGGGTGTTATCATCGGATCTCACTATCAGTTCCGCCGCGCCGTTATACCACGATGCTTTCATTAGAGATTTCCTGATAATACAGAGACAAAGAACTATTGCAGTTCTTGTCAACTTCGGTTACGGAAACTGAACTTAGGTTTGTGCTGAGCATCAAATAAGTTTTCGGTCCAGTTAACCGACGTTTTCGGCTGTGAGTACTGAACTCCGGCTATAGAAACTGAACTTAGGTTTGTGCTGAGCATCAAATAAGTTCTCGGTCCAGTTAACCGAAGTTTTCGGGTGTGAGAACTGAACTCCGGTTCAGATAATCGAAGTTTTCGGTGAATATGCGAGTCTTAATAAGAGCAAAAACTGCGGATACCCGAGCTGAGGTTCGGTTCTCAGAGGACCCAAAACTTGAGTATTCTTTAAGAACTGAGGTTTACAGTGTTCGAAACTCACTGGCCAACGCGCCAAATGCGCCTAAAAAATCGGCCATGGCCCCTAAAAATTGCCCCTTAAAAATCTGAATTTTCATATTAGGTGATTATTCGAAATTTTCAGCACTACAAGTGTAAGCTTTTTCTGTTCTTCCACGATTTCATAGTGCTTTTGTTTTCCCCAAGTTACAGCTACTTACAAGTTCTGTTACGAAAATATCTTGCGTCTAACTTTTCACTAAATGCGCCGCAATATATAGGCAAAAAGACAATTTGGCCCCTAAAAAATCTTCGATGGCGCCTAAAAATCAGGCTTGATGCGCCACATGGCTCGTAAAACTTAAATGTGAGTTTCGAATACTGGAGGTTTATGTCTAAAGAATGAAGAGAGCTAAAAATCGAAGGGCAAATACTTGAATGTTAGCTGTGCCGAGCGCTAATGAAAAATAAATATACCCCTTGAAAATTAATTTGAGAATTCGTTACATGTCTGGTGGGGTGAAAAGAGATGGAGCCTCGGCGGTGATAGACGTCTCATAATTTTTCAGGCTGGAATGAATACCGAGCCTAATCGAGCGGACCCTGGGAAAATTAGCATGGACTCGGAGTTCCGAAAAAGCGTCTAGATAATATAAATGTTCGATTATTAATTTGCGGCCGGGGCGTCTGGTGAGTCGGCGTTGGCGGTGGATGTCAGATGGGCAGGATCGGGACGTTCGAGTGAAAACCGGATGATGAGACGCCGACCGCACTTGTCAACGCAGCGCGCTGCGTCAGTAGTTTACGGTGGGAGCATTCGTTATGATTTTCAAATTAATCAGGCACCTCGAGCGGCCGCATTAGTATGTAGTTCACCTTGTTCTTATGTTAAATGGGTAGTTTATTTGCGTCCGACGCCACGCAGTGGGCTTGCGCCGAGTCTCGTCCGGCCAAAAGTCGTGGGTCCTGCTAGGCTCTAATTAATGGCGTCGTCGAGGCAGGTACAGGTGAGAACTCCCTTACTGATCCGCGAGGTCGAATCTCTTGCCGTCGCACTTGGAAGAGTGGTGACGCCCGAATTTCCGAAAATCCAGTTCCCATCAAAATTCGACTAGAGTAACTTAGTTCATAGGGCGAGTATGGACAACTCGATTTATGTAGCTCTTAGGGCCCAAAAGGCGACAATATGTAAAACTAAAATCACTAGAAAAGCCAACGTATGCACTTGAAATATTAATCAATATGACCGACAGCGCATTGTAAACAAGCGTCTTACAGGATCAAGACTATGAAACTGAGAAAATGTATGCGAAATCTAAGTTCCATACGTGCTTTTATAATTTTTGATCAATGTACCTACGATGGCTAGTAAGAATTGTGAAAATTAGTACCACTGGATAATTCGAGTTCATAGGTTGGCTGCCTTTTTGGGTCCCAAGAGCTACATGACCTGATCAAACCTAACTTCCAAATTATAGAGTTGTCCATACTCTCCCTATAGTTCTCTACATTCGACTATCTATTATAAAATAATTGACTGGTTTGGCTATGAAGTGTACAATTCGCCTCGTTTGTTAAAGACAAGGGTTACGAGAAAGCGGTAAGTACGCGCAATTTGACGTCATTACGGATAAAAAATCAGGAAGTCCATGCACATTTGGTCGTGAGAGGAGCAGCATCTTCTCCTGTCTAATGCAAGTTTCCACCTTTTTCTGCCAATTCCTAATTATTACATGTGTTTCTTGCTTTGTCCAAAAAGAAGCCAAACGCAAACATGCAGAAGACTGTAAAACGATGACCAAAGTGCCAAACCACGTATCTCCACTGTGGTTTTTTCAAAATTTCTGCTTCACCTGTATTTTTGCGAGGAGAAGCAAGCCAACATAATAGCTTGACATTTTTATCAAATATCTTGCTAACAGAGAAGACGAACCAAGGAAGCTCCCGAGAAATTGCGGGGAAAATACAGCGAGATAGGAAGTCTGCAACGTCGCAAATGGAGATACGTGGTTTCCTACTTTGGTCATCGACTGCTACTTTTTCTGACGTGAGATGAAAAAGGTCCTCGTCATAAAATCGATGGTAATATTCGTCGATTTTTCTTTATGGTTTCCCAGTTTTCTTCAAAGGGTAGTAGGGGTGTTGGGATGATATTCAGAGAATCATTATTCTTGAAAAATTGACGTTAATATCAGCCGATTCAAAAGTGTTGTTAGCGGAAAACCCGAAAGCAACGCACGTGATGACCAGTGACCACTGTGCGCGGTTTTGACACGCACATTTTTTCACCGAAACTCTTGAGTGACAAATTCTAAAAATGCAGACTACAAATCCTTGAGACGCGGCAGAGACAATGTCCATGGGTCAACGACACCGTTTGGCTAGCGGCTAGTCCAAGCGATTTGACTAAAAAGGCGTAGATTTCCCAAAAAGAGTTCCCATATACGGACCATTTTAGCCGATCATGGGACGCTAATCGAGACCGTTTTTCTTCAAGTTGCCGCCTTCCTCCGGGCGTTCTTCAGTCGCGATTTTCGTCGTTTGTAAAAATACACCTCGCCTCTAATATCCACGCCTAGTCCCAAAGTCGCTACTAGATAGATAATAGATTCTAAAATGAAAAAATCTGCCGCCGTGTGACGTCATAAGGCGGCATTTCCTTTAAAACACGTGTACTTCACTGGAAAAAAAAAAAACATATTGGATCTAGAGTCCAGACTCTTCAAAACATCGACAAGAAAAAATACTCTTGATTCAATCGGATTTTTGCTTAAATCAAGAGCCAAGCCTCTCAATTTGAGCGGATTTCCTTTTGATTTAAGCAAAAATCTGATTGAATCAAGAGTATTTTTTCTTGTCAATGTTTTCAAGAGTCTGGACTCTAGATCCAATGTGTTTTTTTCCAGTGTTTGGCAGATACGCCATTTGGTCATATTTCCTCTAATAATTGTTCAATTCAGGTACCAAGGATATTCTCATACTCAGTTCGAAAATCCCTTGGGATTTTCTCAAATCAAAACGTGGCAAGTAATAACGAGGTTAGATTTTTATCACAATGGAGAATTTGCACGAAAAAGTTTTAAACTGCATCTAAGAGTGCTAAATGAGTTGCGTTTGCAGTATTTTTCATAATTTTTCTCTGATACGGGAAATTGTAGAGCAATAGATTTTAAAATGAGAAAATCTGCCGCCTTGTGATGTCATTAGATGGCAGTTCTTTTTCAACGCATGTATTTTAGCGGAAATGTCATTTGGTCATATATTCTCAAACAATGTTAAATTTAGGTACCAAGGATATCCTCATACTCAGTTCGTTCGGTAATTTCTTCTTAAACATGACATTCACAAACTTTCAGACACCTGCAAATCCTCCATTATCTTCATCGAAATATCAGCACACAAAAAAAGCAAGTAATGATAAGGGGAAAAAAAGTAATTTGCCAACTTAGGATTAATCCGCGTGAGATATCTTAAAAAACTTGAACTTTAAGACTGGACACATTTTCAAACTGTTCTTAAAACAGTTAATGGTCGTTAGTAGTTTCGCTCTTATTTTTTTTATCACTGCTACCGTCACCCATCACGAAACACGCTTTGATGATCCGAAACCTTGAAGAAATCAGACTCTTCGTAAGCGGTGTCACACGACTTACAAAAGCCCGGTTTGTTTTACCTTGATACAGGCTTAAGGTGATTCGATGGACGCCATACTTTGTGTCAGAACGGCGTGCGATATATCGCATCAATTGGTTCCACTTTTTCAACTACTCGTCATTTTTCTCGAATTTTGAGATCGCAATTCTGTTATCAGGAGACTAAAGAATTCACCTACCAATTTTGACTAACAAATTCAATGTAATAAATGCGTGGTTTCTTTAAAGGAAAAATATAGCTTTCGATACTGATATCGAAACTGCACTCGAATGCGATATTTTTCCTCTGAAAAAACCACGCCTGTATCACGTTGAATTTGTTTGTCGAAATTGGTAAACGAATTCTTTCGTCTACTGACGACAGAATTGCTATCTCAAAATTCGAGAAAAATGACGAGTAGCTGGAAAAATGAAACTAATCGATGCGATATATCGCATGCCGTTCTGACACAAAATATGGCCTCCATGGAATCACCTTAAGCCATCCTGAAAGATCGAGCCGGCATTTCAAGGGGGCAAATACCTGAGGAAACTCGGAATTGAAACGTGGTGGTTTGGTCCATCGATCGAAGATTAGACTAAGTTCGATCATTTTGATCATGATCGTTTTGAAACTTTCGCAGGTACGTCAATGGGCGATTAATCGCAAGTCTTGCATGCTATCTGAGGTCGTCTCTACCAGCGCTATGACACCATTTTCTGCGATTCGAGGTAATTCGAAAAAAAATATCATGCCATTTGCGAGGCGCTCCGATGTGCACACGCGCTCGCTCGCCAATTATTGTCGTGGGTTCATCGCTCATTCGCGCACATTCGTCATGCATTCTACATTGTGCTGGAAAAAAAGATAGGTCATACGCGTCGAGCGTATGGTGTTCCACATTTCCTGTGCAAACTGCATCGGAATTTGCAAACTGCACTTTTGGTTCCGGCATGCAATCGAAATTTACTCCCACCAAACTGTCGACGGCATTCTTGGTGGCCCGTCCGACTAGTCTTTAGTTTTTCTCCCAAAGGAAAATTTATTGATTCGACTAACTAAATTCTTACGTGTGGGTTGATTTCAAACATTAATTTCAGGTATTCGGGTGACTTAATACCGTGTTATCTACCGTGTTGAGAATTTCGTTCTCCAAACCAACAGAAGTGTGCACTGAAAAAAAAGTATGATAACATCCACTCCAAGTCTACTTGATTTTTTGCTGTGATACAATTTACTGTATGTACATACCCAGAAGTATGGTAGTATTCACTAGAACTGTGCTGATACTTGTCATAATATGGTTAATGCTACCATAGAGTCTGGTGTTTATTACCATGCTCGTATCACTGTGTCAGAATATGGTAAAATCTACCATATTTTTTTTTCAGTGTGGCCAACTTGTTTGGCTCATCACGTCACCCGAAGCTCATCATCAACCTGATAGGTATGATGACGATTTCTCCCGTATAATTGTCCATAAGAATGTGTTGAATCCCCAAAAGTAAAAGTTTTCACCTGTCGCCAAGTGGCCAGTTGAGGGGCTCTTTTGTCTCTAACTGTTCAAGACTTCGGGTTAGACGCTGAAGTAGCGTGAATGACAATCAAATACAAAAATATTTTCGATCATATTTCGCAGAAGAACTAAGGAAATATTAGGGAGATTTGATCATGGGTCGCATAATAGAATTAAGGAATCCCGGGAGTGCATTCCAGAAGTTTTTACCAAAAAAGAGAGGGGCATAAAAACGGAAAAAACCTTAATTAGGGCATAAAACTGGAAAATAAAACCTGCAACCGTAACGCAAGCCCTTACCCCCTTTATGAACTATTTAACGCACTGGGCAGAACCCTCTCTCCTCCTGGACGGACATACCTACCTAAACTTCGTGTGTTTTTCTGATTCCTCTGTCTCAGACCATCTTTAATTTACCCACCTTGACTCACAATGCCAATCAGTTTGTGATCGTTCATCTTCTTCAAATTATTACACTATTAAAATTATCGTGTAAAATACGTAGATTTATTCAAAAAGTATAACCCTCTGAAAATGATGATTATGAGGAATGATTGTGGAAGGGTCTAATGATGATGACCATGAGCCCCCTCCTCTTCCGTAGGAGCTACTTTGACCTTCTGTTTTATTGTCGATTATTCATTAATTAATTTATAATTATCTTCTTTATGGATTGTTTGGAAGACATTGAGGTTCAAGTACCCTCCCCCTTGTAACCTACGCTGGCTCTGGGCTCCTGAAGGGTTTTAAAATACCTTTACGTTTTTCATACATAAAAGTTCTTTTCTCTGGAGGTTAAGCCTCTTAGTAATATCAAACTTTCGATAAGGGCCGACCAGATTTTTTTTTTTTTTTTTTTGGGGGGGGGGGGGCAGGCAGGGCACCCCTCTCTCCTTGTACCGCCCTTGTTGGTTTGCAGCAAAGACATACCTATAAAGACGGAGCACTCGTATCTACTAGCTAGGGGGAGAAGAGATGCAGCCCTGGCGCTCTGCGTTTGTGTGCGTGTGTAAATAAACGCGGGAATCCTTGGCGGCGAATGGAAATTTGATTTGAACTTGTCCTCTTCACTGAAAAAACGAGATTAGGGCTGGGCCCTAGAATTGCTTCACCTCAACCGCCACAGGGGCAGGCCCTGCGGGGGTAAGGCCCAGCCCTACCTGGACAGGGTGCAGCTCTTACCAGGTAGGGCTGAACCCTGAAGTAGGTAGATTTGGGCTATACGCGCGCCGGGCCTGCCCCTATGGCGGTGGAGGTGAAGCAATTTTACCTACCCGGTTAGGGCTGGGACCTTCGGTGCAGGTACCAGCCCTAAACTCGTTTTTTCCGTGTTCATTTTTGCACATTTCTTGCTCTAAACTCTTTTTAAATGCTTTAAACTACCAAATGAATAAAGTTGGGCTGACTTTTTATAATAAATCTACTTCGGCTCGGTAACAAGCAAGGATCTCAGATAAAGTTAGTTTTTCTTTTGCTCATTGGTGGTCCTGCCAGTTCCTACAGGCCGTTACAGTCCTAGATGACCGTTACTCCCACACGAGATTAATCGGTCGATGACGGACCAAAAATAACCTGAAGTTAACAAAATATATGTGGGGAAGTGAATTTGAGCAAAACTCAACGTAGAATACTTTGTTTACGCAATTTTATTCAGTTCCCGCCCTATATTTGAATTTCAAACTTGTCCCGATTTCGCCGCCAATCTTCTAGCCAATCGGTGAGTTTGCATGAATTTGCATCATTTTTTTTTCTTCCTGCGCTCCGTCTTAATCTTTGGTTTGCAGTCTCGGCGTGGATTAAAGTTCGGTGAGGTTAGATCGACTAAATCCAAGTTCCGAAGGCCGAAAAACATGGTGTCTAGTTTTCTTGGCAAAGCTCATTCCCTAATTTTTCCCTGATTTTCAGGAGCTCATTCCCTGATGAGAAACCGAAGTTTTCTCCCACTTTCCCGGATTTTCTTGGGGAAAAGAATATAATTTTCCAGAGTTTTAGATATGCATATCGATTTTAATTCATCATATAGCTATTTCTTTGGCGCACGTCAGATTAGACCGCCAAATTTGAAAACGAAATGAGCCCTGGGTGGTTCGAGAAGAGATTCCCGGTTACTGGGACAGACTCCCTGATTTTCTTGGTAAATTTTCATTCCCTGATGAATCCCGGTTTTCCCCGGTTTTTGAGAATCTAGACAACATGCCGAAAAACGAATTTGGTGGTTGCATGAGACGCCCACTGCGCTAGACTGCCTGCTGGATGCGGCTGGAATTCCTCCACCCGGCCAGGTCCAGGCCGCGATAAATATGAGACGACGGCGACGCGACGGGCATAAGTGTCCGTGTGACGCAAGTCCAAAGAAGGACCCGCGTGCTGAGTAATTTGAGTGTTGCACTATTTCAGACCCGGCGCGCGTCGAGCCGCAGGGTGTCCTCTCTCTGCTAGCTTACCGGTTTTCCACTAAAACCCGAATTATGTGGAATTTCTCTTATCGGAAAATTCGGGAGCTTTCTACGAAGCGGCAACACGGGTTGTTCGCGTGCATCGGCTAAATATAGCGCCCAACGCTAGCACGCGAGGACCAACTTAGCTCCTCTCGGGTCTCGAACCCGATACCGCTGCACATACGCATACGTAGCGCTGATGAAGCAAGCGACCCCAGCCTGAAAGTTTCGGGGACCTGCTGGATGTCTGTCTACCTTTCGAGAGTTGATGGTTCGGTCATGGGTGCTTCGGTTCACGTGAGCTAATGGATGCTCCAGCAGTTCAGCATACCAAAACCAAGTCAACCTATGGATTTTGACCTTCGTAGTGATAACGTTCACAAACGTTCTCAAACTCTCTAACTTTCTCAAAGACAAAAACCGAATAGCAGCGCTAAACTGGAAAAAAACCACATTGGATCTAGAGTCCGGACTCTTGAAAACATTGCCAAGAAAAAATACTCTTGATTTAATCAGACTTGAGCTTAAATCAAAAGGAAATCCGCCCAAATTAAGAGGCTCGGTTCTTGATTTAAGCAAAAATCCGATTGTATCAAGATTATTTTTTCTTGTCGATGTTTTTTAGAGTCTGGACTCTAGATCCAATGGGTTTTTTTTTCCCAGTGTATTTGGTGGTGAATGTCGTCCCTAGACCACATGGAATCACCTTAAGAGGTTCTTTTTCTGAACTAAGACCTGCAGATGACAAAGTACCAAGCGGTGCTTGCAGATCGTCATTTTTCAAAGGACTTCTTACATGTTCCAAAATATTTACGAGGCCTATAGAGGTAGCCCACAAAAAAGAGGCCTCACTACTTAGGGGAAATAGTGTTTCACGCGTAAAATTAGGTTTTTGAGTGGATAAACGAGGAGGCACAGAGACATTTTTGCTGGAAACAAAGTTAAGTGGCGACTTAGATATGAATAACAAATTCAATGATACCATGTTAATGTTTCCTTACACAGAGGAGTAAAGCTGAACTTAGTAAAAAACTTACCGTTTTCAGAGCATGGTTCCTGAACTCGACGACAGAGTAGCGTTTCAAGGGACTTAGGAAGTCGATGATGTGGTGTGGGACTAGGTTTCTTTCTTCTGGTGTCACTTTGTTTGTTATGATGTCCAGTTTCTTATAAACCTGGTACAACAAAAAATTTAAAAAGACAATCAGAATAAAATAATAACCTACTAACGGTAACACCACTTGGAAAAAACGGGGAGAGGGAGAGAGAGGGGGGGGAGGGGGGGAGAGAAAGAGAGAGATCTGGGGCTATCGTTTTGGGCGAACGGGGGAGAACGTTTTGGGAAGAGGGAGGGAGTGAGGAATGGTGTGTTTTTGACGAGAGGGATATCATTCTTTTTTAAGCAATCAACTAAAATCGTGGATTCCTTCAGGGCGAGTAAAAGACTGAATTTAATTCATGGAAAATGCATACATGCTTCAATGCAACAAACAATGCTTCAAAATGCTTTAACAATGGACGCAGGACGCCCTTGGACATACTGAATATTGGCTCGCCAAAAACGAAAACGTGCCACATTTTTACCCTCATCGCGTCCCTTCATAAATGCATATACGTCGCTCCTATACAGCGCACTCTAGCGCTTTGCGACACACAAACCCCATATCGACGGTGAAACTACCAAACCACGTATCTCGTTTGCGGTGTTTAAAAATCTACGCTCGCATTTTATTTTTTTGAAGTAGATCAAATCAATATCATTCCTTGAAATTTTCTCCGCACGAAGAGGAAAAATCACAGAAATTTTCAAGACTGGACGTTAAGTAGTTTTTCATTTAAAAAATGAAGTATGACAGGAAGTCTGCGACGTCGCAAACCGAGATACGTGGTTTGGTAGTTTCACCGTCGATATATGTCTATCTTCTCAATGGTTACCAAGCAACATAACATCTAGATGCGGACCTTCACATTTCGAACGGGGGGGGGGGGGGGGGGGCGGAGTGGGCTTCATGTGGCTTCTTCCCCCGGAGAATTTTCGAAATTTTACATCATCTGGTATGCAGTTTGAGTCGATTTCGTCTGGAATTATCAAAAATAAGCGTTATTCCTTCTTTTTTCTTCCACCATCTCTCCCTTCTTTCTTCCTCCTATTTATTTTTATTTGCGGACGCAAGCTCCCTGCCCCCCCCCCCCCCACGCTCTTCCCCCCGGGAAAATCTCTTAATCGACGCCCTCCCACTATCCCTTCATGAAAAGTCCCTACCGCCTTGTATCAAGGGGTACCCAATCCAAAACTGAGGCAGGAATTATGCCCCTCTAGTTTTCTCATCCCTATTTGCCCAAAGCGTACATCCCCTGAGATAACATATATTGTCAAAGAAAAAAAATACAATGATACATTTTCCAAATGGTTTGCGTGTATGGTTGGATAAGAACTTGTGAAGCGATTTCGAATTAGGGAAATTCTTCAGGAGGCATTTCAGAATTTAATTGCAACGGTCGAGTATGAGCGAAAAATTCGATGACGAGCGTGGATCTAATGTTCTGCAGTGGCGTGGCATGAATGATCGATTATCGATATTTCTCCATTTGAAGCTATGGTAAAGAATCGATTATTAAGGCGTGCGCTGCGAACACCCTGTTAATCGATCCTTTTCCATAAGTTTGAATGACAGATCAATCGATATATCGCAGAGCACGCCACACCACTATAACTGGCCAACAGATTTAAGGAAGGCTGCTCGACAACTTGTCTCCAACCCAGTTTTCCCTCTTATGCAGTTTTGCAAGTTAGCTACCTCATCGACCCAGCGGGAGGCTGCCGGCCGGGCAGCTCGCACGGTTTTGAAACCCGGCAAACACGAAACACGTCTGGGGATAATTAAAAAATCGATCCGAAGCATCGGCGAACTTGCAGGACAGCCGAGGGGAACGAGGTGAGACGGAGAAAATGGGGGACGAAAGTATCGCCGCGTTGAGGAGCACCCATACGGTAATACGCTCGGCGAAATGAAGAAGTTGACAGTTATCGGGATTATACTTCTGTTAATTATTCCTTGGCGCCGAGATAAGTTCCCGGGAGCCGGGACGCTCTTGTGCTTCGGGTCGACGATTTATTTACATAGTCTCATGCACAGGAACTCCTTATGATTTCGGCGTTGCCGAATCCCATTGAGTTGTTCCATGAGTTCAAAATTTCGTTTCTTTTCGCATTAACAACACATAACCGAAATGAATCGATTCCTGGTAGAATGGCCTAAGTCCACCATAGACGGATTTAGGGGGGGGGGGGGCGAGCGTGGGGGGCGTATCCACTCCCCCCCCCCCCCCCCATCCGGTCGACTGAAAGAGAGGAGAGAGAACGAGGCGGAAAGAGGAAGAAGACGCTTCACTGGGAAAAAAACACATTGGATCTACAGTCCAGACTCTTAAAAACATCGACAAGAAAAAATACTCTTGATTCAATCAGAATCTAGCTTAAAACAAGAACCAAGCCTCTTAATTTAAACGGATTTCGTTTTGATTCAAGCAAAAATCCGATTGAATCAAGAGTATTTTTTCTTGTCAATGTTTTCAAGAGTCTAGACTCTAGATCCAATGTGTTTTTTTTCCAGTGCAAGAGTTCAAAATTACGTTTCTTTTCGCATTAACAACACACAACTGAAATGAATCGATTCCTGGTAGAGAAGCCTAAGTTCACCATAGACGGATTCAGGGGGAGCCGTGCATGGGGGGCGTAACCCCCCCCCCCCCCTCCCATCCGGTCGACTGAGAGATAGGAGGAAGAAAAAGGCGGTAAGAGGAAGAGGACCTTAGTATTTGATAATTTTTCATGACGAAATTCACTCAAACTGCATACTCGATGCTTGGATTTCGATGTATTTGGAAAATCTTCCTAGGTTTACATAATATCTTCATCTTCAAATTCCCAGACTTTCCCTGATTTTTTCCCTGACTGGTTTTGCTTTTTTCTGACGCCAAAATTTTCTCATTTCCTGACTTTTTCTGACCTTCAAACAAAATTTCTACTCTTTTTATAAATGCGCTGACTTTCGCTAATCTTTAGACAAAATCTCCTTGCTTGGAGATCAAATTATGAAAAAAAACCATTCATAGGTGGTTAAAAGAAGACGAGCCTCAAGAATGACGAAAATGATCACTCGAGCAGATTCACTATTGGATGATCAGTGATATGTTTTAGTGATAGTACCGAGTTTTTCCGGTCATTGGAAATTCCCAGATTTTCCCGATTTTCCAAATTTCCGGCAACCTTGCTGCCGTCACTTAAAAATTTAAGAAAAAAAAACGAGAATTATAAGTTTCGATCCAAATTTTTGGAGGCGGGTCTTAAAGTAATGGCTCCAGTCTTTAAATTAAATAGTGTGACGGAGAGACTGTAAGATCAGATACACTCGAGCATTAGTTCGTAGACCGCAATACGATTACAAATCGGTAATAACTAACTGCGATCACGCATCCACGCTGCCGTGCTAAGGAAGAACGCCGTATGAACATTACAGAGTTGCCAAAATTCCGTCGATAAAATCTCTATTTTTGAGGAAAGTTATAAATGTTTTTCCTAAAAATTGTCAGGAGCTCTAGGTGAAATTGCGAACAAAATTATATAAACAATTGGAAGCAAAATATTCTTATGTTTACCAGGAAATTCGCGTTTTATCAAAAGAAATTTGGCAACGTCTGAAGGCTCATACGGCGTTTCTTCCTAACACGGCAGCACGCGAGTGTTGGTTGAAGTACGCCGTATGAGCCCCCAGACGTTGCCATATATCTCCTTAAATTAATGACGAATTTACCGGGGAAATTGTTAACATTATTCTTAAAAATTTTTAGACTCTATTGCCAGCAATTAAATCTAAAATATGTGAAAATTTCAAGGAAAAATAAGCACGACTTTCCTCAAAAATACTTGTTTTATTCGGAGTAATTTTGGCAACTATCGAATGTTCATACGGCGCTTTTCCTCAGCACGGCAGTACGGACCGTCCGCCCGTTTCGTCCTGTTCCGTTCACCAGGAGTATAACCCCAAGTGACCTCGATACCGCGAAAATCTTGGAATGAAGACCTCGAAACTTCGACAAACCCCAAGAAATCGTGACCACAAGCAACCAGCCGCAGAACTGAGGAAATCTGCGAATACCAACGGGTATACTCGAAAAAAATAAACGTGAGATGGAGTCCACGTTTCGGATGAGTGGAAACTATGCCGCGCCTCGATCTCGACTAATCAACTGACTCCAAATTCATGTGAAAATGGGAGTTTAAGTCCGTTTAAGGGGTAAAAGACGCACTAACTCAGCGTTCTGAAAGAGCCTACAGGGTGTCTACCAAAACTGGCTGGCCGAAAATCATTACTTTTACAATACTTCTTCGGTACATTCCCAACAAAGTCAGTACTTTTGCAATATCTCCATTGAACGAAATCCGAAGAAATGTCAAAAATTTGAATTTCTCGCTCAAATTGAGACAAAAATGACCGAAAAATGAACAAAATTTCGAACCTTTAGCGGAATTTCCGCACTTTTCCAGTACTTCCAGACCCCCCTTAATAGATCGGTGCTATTTCCGGACTTTCCGGTCTTGTAGACACTCTGATCTACTACTCAAAAAGTTGCTCCTTTTTCGAGGAAACTGGCGTTAGTTGGGATGTGGTTAAAATAAAACTACGCGCCATGAAGAAACCTATTATACCTATAATTTTAGCTAAGGTTCAACCCCTATTTTTGACGACACAGCAATATCAATTTGACATCTTGCACGTAATCGAATGCGCTAGCCACTCGCAAACCGAGACCAGTGGCGAGGCGTGAATGATCGATTATCGATATTTCCCCATTTGAAGCTATGGTAAAGAATCGATTATTAAGGTGTTTGTTGCGAACACCCTATTTATCGATACCTTTCCATGGGTTTAAATGACAGATCAAGCGATGTATCGCAAAGCACACCACGCCACTGATCGAGACCTCTAAGTATAGGGAGGACGACAACAGTGCAGAAGTTCGGCAGGCGGGCAGGACACTCCCTTCACTTCGACGTCTCAGAGCTGCCTACGGTTTGGGTCGATTCAACACAAAATTGTGTTGAACAACCAAGTCTTTAAGGCTGACCCAACACAAAAAAGTAACACGAAGTAGCGCAGAGTGACATCAAACACGGACATTCTTAACTGTGTACAATGGCCCACCAAGAGGCTAACCATTTGATTTCTCCCAGTTGAATTGTCACAACTCAAAGTTTGATTCCAAAGAAGGATGAGAGACGGGGACCTCTGATAAACCACTTACCTAGGCAGGGCCGGATTAAGGGGTTGGTCACATGGGCCGCGGCCCATGGCGGCAAAATTAGGGGGCGGCAAATTTTGCAATTTTTTTAAATGCAGGTACAAAAAAGTCAGATTCAGAAAAAAATTACAAACAAGAAAAGATGACAAAATCTCTCATTTCCTGAGAGTTCATTAATTTTTAATTTTGTCGTATTTCGGTGATACAAGAGACTGCGCACCTTTAATTAGTTGAGTTAAGAGAGAAACCAGACATGTAATTTGGCCTGGAGTGGAGCGGCGCAAAGAGAAATGATGACGAGGACTTGAGATGAAAAGGAGAAGCGAGAAGCCCTCGACGCGGCGCGACGGTCGGCATGTAACACATATTAGCGCCTACGAGACTACATGAATACTTCACGCATTGCGTCAAACACAGTACGGTCAACAGCGGTCGGCGCGGCGTGAAACGCACAGTGCCTACAAGACGACATGAATACTTCACGCATTGCGCCAAACACAGTGTGGTCAGCGCGGCACGGCGGCGGAAGTTAAAATTAAACCACATTTATGTTTGTTCTTTCTTAATTTTTTAGTTCATTTCTTACAAATGAAAGGCCATGTCCCTACAGAGATGAGATAGGTTTACGGAACTGAACTTTCGCGCGAAGTTCCGTGAACTTTTGCTAGTAGTGTTGACAGGGCTTACGCACAAAATGTGTCTAACACGATACAAACGCGTCTTATGCACCCTTCTCCCTCCGGCACGTTCACTTGATGGTTTTTATTGATGTTTCAAAATGAATGAGAAGAGGTCGGCAAAATACAGGCGGCCCATGGGCGGGAAGTAGGTAAATCCGGCCATGTACCCAGGGCTGGTAATCGTTCGAGAGTCTTTGAGCGAAACTAAATACCCACCAGGCATTGAGATTCAAGAGTCAAGGCTTCCAAAACGTTTTCTTGTCAAAAATCATTCTCTCCCAACTTTAAGGATATTATCACGTCTATATTGCCTTTGTTTGGTTTTCCGCGGTGGTTCGGAGTACTTTCAGTTTTGAACGAAGGTTTTCAAACGCAATAGGCATGTCAAATGAGGGTCGCTCGATTGAGGCTCGGATCCCAGTCATACCTGCACCCGTCGCTTCGCCTACAAAATAATATCCACCTGCTCCGTTTTCAAAAATCGTCTGAAATGCCACCAAAATTCCTCCCAGGGCTCAATTTTCTCCCACCCATTTTCACACGAAGAAAGCGTTTTGAAATGTTTTGGAGTAGAGTAGATATTAAACAGAAGTTTTTGCTTTTTTTTCTCTCTCTCTTCTTTCTACTTGCGAAACAGTGGAGTTCTCTTTGAATTGTGAATTGAACCGCCATGAGTATACGCTAACAGTTCAGTGCTCCCATACCATGTCCGTCAAAAGTTCCGGAATTTGGAAATTTTTTGTACCCATTTCTCCCACTCAAGGTATGATTGTTCCAAGTTCCGGAAAATGCACAAGATCCTGATTATCCCGGGAATTTAAAAAGTTCCGGAATTGGGAACTAGTTCCGGGAAATGGGAGCACGGCGCTAACTTAAAACATTACAAATGAACCCTTTCCCCTTGTCCACCTCACACATCCAGCTCTATAATATAAAATCATAAGAGTAATGCGTAACGCATAACGCCTGGCCTGAGGCACGAAGCATTCCGGGGGGTTGGACCGCGAAGCGGTCAGGGGGCGTATCACTAAAAATCACATATGCACATATTTATGCCAAAAGGAACTATGTCTCACGTAAACGCTATGCACATAGTTCCTTTTAGCATAAATACGTCCATATCACCTACAGTGCTCGGATGTATTTAGCACTTTCCTGTGAGAGCGTAGGGGTCGGGGAAATGGACCTTTCTCCCGACTCCCACACAGAACCACGTCCTCATGCAAGTCCGCTTCCTCCACGAGACTAGCCGGAGCTTTCGGCGCGCTGCGCTACTCGGGCGAGTAGCGTTTCAACCCACGTTGGTGCACTTTATGAATGAATCGCATCGGAGAGGGGGGCGTCGCCCCCGCCCCCCGTATCGTGTCGCGTCGCTCGTCTGGGCCGGGGCAACGGAAACATCCGCTCGAAGCCCCACCAGCGTTGCCAGATTCCCCGCGAAACCCCTTCGCTTCATAACCAGTCTAATAGGTAGTCTGCCGTGCTAAGAAAGAACGCCGTATGGACCATCAGGCGTTGCCATATTTCCTTTGATAAAAATCGAATTTCCTTGTAAACGTATGAATATTTTCCCTCCAATTTTTCAGATAATTTTGTTCGCAATTTCACCCGAAGTCCCTGAAAATTTCAAGAAAAATATCCATATCTTTCCTCAAAAATAAACGTTTTATTGAAGGAAATTTGGCAACTCTCGAATGTTCATACGGCGTTCTTCCTTAGCACGGCAGTAGTGCTGATTTTTCCAGAAACGCACGGCAGCGTTGAGCCGCGTGAAGGTGCTCCAAAGTGGGGGCGTTGTTTTTTTACTGCGGTCCCGTGTGAGATTTCGCTTATACGCGGGAAGTACGGCAACGGTGGGAAACGGAGCGAGCTTACTATATGCAAGTTGCAGTTACGCCTGACGCCCATCGACCACCGCGTGGCACACCGCGACCGGGACCGGCCGCGGCACCGGCCATGTCATAATTACTATTGTCCGCCCGCTCTCCAACGGAGTCGGGTACCCACGGGCATAGGTCGAGTCCGCATGCTACGGAATCCAGTTTTGATGGTTGAATCCTCAAGACACGCGAAATTTCCAAGTCTTCATCATGTCCTATATGCATCAGCAGTCTCGAGAAAAAGGGTCGTTACTGACATTTGGACTACATTTTGCAATTTGGAACTATAAATTCTAGCCCGGTTTAGAAACAACGTATGTGCCATAAGTTTCTCTGTGCACATGAGTGTTTTTCCCAGAAAAGCCAGAATTCATAGTTCCAAATTGCAAAATGCAGTCCATTTAGTCTTTAGGGGCAGCTCCTAAAATGCTTAACGCTGAAATCCGGATTTTTCTACCCCGCCCCCCCCCCAACGCTTTGATGATGGTGATCCCTATCCTTTAACACGTGAAAACAAAGTAACGCAAAGGTATCCTCGACTCCCCCCCCCCCCCGAGCATTACGTATTTTGGCCCCTGTTAATTTTCGATATGCTCACAAGGAAGGCTGCAGACTGTCCCAGCCAGGGTTTTAAACAGTCAGACTACAGGAGAGTGTTCTGGGGATCTAAATCATACTTCATTTTGTCTGTTAGTAATAGGTTCCCCCTGCAGTTCCTCTACAGTTGCCCCTTCGGAGCTACATTCGGTTCTCCCTGATTTTTTTGGAGAACTGTCGTTTTTCTGATTTTTGTCAACGGTTATAAACTAAAACGCATGGAAAGGAAAATTGTTGCGTCTCTCCCCTTACCCCCATAATATACACCACCAATTTATCCGTGACCCCTGAAAAATCGAAATTTCAAGCGAAAGGGAACCTCCGGGGAAACAATTTTGAATTTATCCAAAACAAAGGCCCGGAGAAAAAATGCTCGTTACCTTTTCTCGGGATTATTACACATACACGTTTCCTGAATATTTTCCCTTTGATTTTTCGGTCAATTTTGCTCGCGATTTACTCTAAACTATCTGAAAATGTCAAGGAAAAATAAGCATAAATTTCTTCGAGAATACCTGTTTTATTCGGAGAAATTTGGCAACTCTCGAATGTTCATACGGAGTTTTTCCTTAGCACTCAGTATAGTCCAAGTATCAAGACCCGAAATCTGCCCATTCGAACGGGCGATGATGCTCACTCGAATTTGATAATATTAGAAAGTGGTATTTTGCCGTGCTGAGGAAGAACGCCGTATGAGCCTCCAGGCGCTGCCAAATTCCTCCTGGCAAATCACTAATTTTCAAGAAAATTTTTGAATATTTTTCTACCACTTTCTCAGATAATTTAGTTTGTAATTTGATCTAAAACTTCTGCAAATTTCAAGGGAAAATATTCATAATTTTCCTCAAAAATGAACTTTTAGTCGAAGGAAATTTGGCAACTCTCAAATGTTCATACGGCGTTCTTCCTTAGCACGACGGTATTGTGAGGAAGAAATTAACACCCTTTTCCTCGGTGTTGCTCTTCTATACCGTCTATATTGAGTGAAATAGACTTCCCTCGAGAGTTCAGGACTCGAACGCGTAGTGTGATCAAAGCTCGGAGATGGATCTATTTTAGTCCTTACTATGAGTAGATATCTCACGTTATACACTTTGAGTGAAATAGACACCAACTTTTATAACGCAGTGGAGCTATGGGCAATCTCACGGGGTGCATTAACCCTCTTGAAAACTACGGGCCTTCTATATACGGCCGAACCGCACTTTTTCACGGAGCTTGATTATCGGATTTCTATCTCTTGATGGAGGAATGTTGCCTGCAAAAACTCTTCCCTCTAGGAAACTCTGCTTCCTATGGCTTCCTTGTAAACTGATAGAGGGGGAGGGGGTATTTGCTCCTTCTAATCCTCCGTGCTTAAACCGTCTAGATCATGTTTTATGCGAAGGAAAGTGGCTAAAGTTGCAGTGATAGATCACTCAAGTTCCCGATTCTATCAGTATCGAAATGAACATGTACCGGGCCGTGATGAGACTCAAAAGGTTTTTAATTGTAATTCAACCTAAAAACTGCATGAAACTGGACATTTTTTGAACAGCGGGAGAAAAATAAATCAAGGCAGCATACTGTGAAAAATGAAAAATGACAGAATGAGGCAACGTAAAAATGGACTGATTGTGAGTTAAGCAGAAAGGAACTAACCCATATTTTGGAAAAAATTGAGTTATGAGTGGTTTTGAACTCAACCACTGCTCTACTATCTATCGCCAAAAATTCAAAGTTCTTGTTGGAGCCAATTTTGCAGAAATTGAACTTGAAGTTTATCTTTTACATTGAGTCTTATGCAGGAGCTAAACTTAAAACCTCTTTTTCGCGGTTCGATCCCGATGTGGCTTGGTTCCTTTCTGTTTAACTCCGTCCAAATATAGCTAAAGGTCATAGTTTTAAATTAAAATCGTTCCAGTGAATTGTGACCAAGAACCAAATCCGATTTGCCAAATTAGTGTAGTACATGATTTAAGAAAACTCAATGAGTGTAAAACTCGTGAATCATTGCTGCCCTAGGCTTGAGGACGTCATATGATTTCACTTCTTGGGGTGCAAAATTAACCATTTTTTAGTTTTTTCACTTTCGTTTTTTTATTTCTAAGCTACTACATTAATTGAATAAACTTTTGAAACACATCCAAAATCATACACTCTCTCAAATACTACTCATTTTGCGCGTGCACGCACGTGTCCAAACTGCAACGCGTTTACTGTGCGCGTGTTAAGTTTATTGCACCGGCATTAACGATTCTGACTTCTTCGCGTTCATGTCCCGTTTTCTGCATGACGGAGTTTACGAGCTGTACCGGAGCGTTTTGTTATTATGAAGTCATTACAATGCAGCAGCCCCCCCCCTTGTATACCTTCCTCGACGCCAGACTTACATTAGAACCTACAATATTTTCAGCCCTTTGAATAAAAAAATGTTCGTATGATTAATCCTAAAAAAAATGTTTCTCCTAGCAGGTCAAAGGAGGGTCGTACTAACGTCTCAAATTTCCTCGATTTCAGAGATCTTTACGATCTTCCAAAATAATTCACCTGTATGTCTTTTATATAGCCTTTTACGGGAGTGTGCCACTAAAGAGGGTGAGGATCGAAGGATCACAAGACATGCTCACTCATTAAAAGTTAATGCAGGACACGTTGGGATTTTTGAAAATTTCTAAAACCAACTCGTATAAGAGTATACATGTGTTAGCATTTACTATTTGTATCATAACTGAGAAAATTCATACTTCCTGCTCATATAAATGAATGGAAAAAAATCTTTGTAAAAACAAAGCTACCTCCAGAAACAAAATTTTCGTTGAACAAGAAGCTTCTTATAACTGGACGGCATATTGCGATTAGGACTACAATTTCTAGCTCAGTTTAATGACAACGTATGTGCCATTCGTTCTTGTGTTCACATGACTGTTTTTACAGATAGGTCAGATATTGTAGTCCAATTATACTCTTTGACCTTTACAGAAATAAGCCTTCTTTCTCTAATGTATGCACTTCCTCCTTGTCTTTAAATACCTGCCAAAAACAAGGCAGCACACTACGAAAATTATTTGTATGATAAACGCGCTAAAGTTAAATCGTTACCCACAACGATTCGACAGATTTTAGTTTTTTGGCAAGCGGGAAATATGAATTTATACCAGCTTGAGAAAAACTAATATCTGGCTAACGATCAGTTGAAATTGAAAAGTTTCAAAGCATCCACCGTGTCACAGTGAAATTATAATGGGCGCATACATTTTTTATTGCTTGGTTTCTTACCCTGTCAGAAGTCAGATGAATAATTTCTTTGGGGGGGGGGGGGGGGGGATTTGATGAGACCTGCTTAGCGCATATAATCTTCGTAGCTCAGTGCTCACTATTTTTTTGTGTGAATTCTTCTCCAATACATGCACATACATGCCCTTTAATAACTTCCGTGCGCTTCCTGTTTCCTAACCGCAACCCCCGACAATTCCACCTGACCCGGAGTTCTTCCGGCAAAGTGAACCTTCCGATTTCCTGTCAGATGCTATAAATTGGACGTATTTAAATCAAAAGAAACTATATCCATTCCGGCATGAGCCCTGAAATCCCTTGGAATACATGCATGACAGCGCTCATTTTACACTGGATCTAGTTCCTTTTGATTTAAATACGTCTATTTCGAGATCTGGCAGATCGTCCTCTATGTCTTCTACCGGAGAGGATCCACTTTCAAACCTTTATTGGCACTTTTTGCACATGCTCAGACAACAGCGGCAATTCTTGAAAGTTGGCAACACTATTTTTCCTCCATTTAAATTTATGTAAAACAATCGATTCTTGGTGAGGCAGCTTGCGCCTCACCTAAAATCGATATTTTCAAGGGAATTAAATGGAGGAAATATAGTGTTGCCAACTTGTAAACTCGTCACTGTCATACAAGGCAAGCTACTTTGTGCAAATATGAGGTGCAATTTTTTCTTTTTGACGTCAATGTTTTCACACATCGTTTCGTGTATAAACAAGCCCTTCCTTAAAATTTCTTATCTTTGCCGGATATTCCTATTTTTGCCTTACGAATGCCAAACGTACTGAAGAGAAAAGGAGTTAGGGTTGTCTGCGGTTCCTACCTTTGCAAACGGGTTTTTTTTCAATAAATCCATTCCAGCCGCGGCCAAATTGTCAAAATTTAGTTTTGTGACAAATAAAATTTTTCGAATAATATTTTCTCGGTTGAGACTGTAATGTTGAAAAATTCAAATTTACGCAGGCTGCCCTTAATAACCCTCGGGAAGCCACAGTTTCACACTTTCACACGATTTTCACGGGGGCTCGGTACGTTTGCCAGAGGGTATTGCCCGCGTGGGCCGGTTGGGCGATAAGAAACATGCATGAAAATAACTTAGGAAGGTAAAGTAAAGAGAGAGAAAAAAAGATAAAAAAAGGAAGGATGAAAGCAAACACACTGCCTGGATCACGAATTACGAACTGAATGATAAGAAAGGTACTTCTCATGTATTTTTTTTAAACTTTTACTTTAGAACTTATGTACACGCCGCCGATAGGGAGTTGGTGAGCAGGCCGATGGATCATTGTTAAGTGTATTTTTCAACTTTTTAGGTATCTAATCCAGAGCAGGTTAAAAAAAATTCAATGCATTTTGCGTAATTAGGGGGAACCAAGGAGGTCTCCCCCCCCCCCCCCCCGCAAAAGTGAAAAGTCAATTAAGCCCGCGCCCATGTCCCAGAAAATTCGCGTAATCTTGTACACGCGCGAAAAAAAGCGCATTACCTTCGCCCATCGCGGATGTTAGAATTAAGATGCCCTGCTGCAGCCTAATTGCTGCAACTTTAACTGGCTTTGTCGGCAAGATAAGAAGAGACATACACTGCACTGTGTAATACATCCATTTTCAATTCTTGTCGTGCCGATATTTGCAACAATCAGCCTGATTGTTCAGCCTGCTGCTGATCCGCAAAGTTAAATAAACGTGTAACTTTGCAGAGCAGGTAATTTTGCTTATAAAAATCGCAATGGGTGCGAGGCGTTGCAGTTTTTTCTTCTTTTACGCGAGAAGATGAGAGCTCGTTCGTGAAAAAGTTCAAAAAGTTAAAACATCTATCCGATCAATGATTAGTCCAAATCGCTTTCCAGTGCGGGGGAAAAGTTACTGAGTTAGTCGGTAGTTAGTGAGTTTTTTATAAAATTTCAAAAGGAAAACTGGATAAGTAAGACTGGTTGGTCCTAATTAATTGGGTTCGTTTCGACTGGGCGACTATATACTAACCCCTTCGCGGTCACGCGCGCAGTATTATACAAAACTGAAGGCGTTTTAAGCCGAAAAGGAGATTTTCTGAGGATCCAGAGGGGCGGTATCTTGACAAGGGAAATTTTTCGTTCCGGCACAGATGCGGTCAAAAAACCATGCTGCAGTCGCTTAGTTTTTTATTCCTTACGCATAAATCTCAGTGTGCATTTAGCAGCAGCGTTGCCGCAAAACGACAAATGCTTAAAACTGTGGAATTAAATTTTATCAGTCCAAAATTTTCTAATTTTACCCAGGTAAATTTAGAATGGGGAGGGGGAGGGGATTAATATTCCAATGCATCTGCCTGAACTCAGTACTTTCCCTCTTCAGTCTTGTAGTGATAAGCATTCGAGTTCAACATTTTAGACTCTAATTGAGATTTTTGTGAACTTTTTGGCCTCACTGTCTCCGCAAAATGAAATGGACCCAGCACTATTTTACCACCTTGATAAAATATTTTACCAAATGGTTGGATCATCCTGCGGCACTTTAGGTCTAGTGAACCACTGGACAGGATAAAACAATTACGCATCAAAACACAAGTTTCCGGATGAAAATATATCATACTGCACGATACGAACGTCAACCATTTTCGAATGAGACTCATAAAAAAGAAATTAGTGTTTCCTTTAAAGTTCGTCAATTCTGACTTCTATAGATTGAGGAAAATCTCTGACTGTTTCCGGTTTTCGGGTAGCTTAAGATAGCGGTTTCAGGTTTTTCAGACTGCTGGGAAAATAAATAATGAAATATGAAAACAGGCGAAGGATGGGAAAGCACTGAACGAGGAAGTGCACATGGACCTCCTCTGCAAGAGAGTCCACGCGATTTGTAATCTCAGCGTGAGACCTGAAACCTTAGCGAATATGAGTGGTCGATGTTACCATTTTTCAGCCAAAACTCCAAATTTAAACTTAACACAGTTATGCCCCTAGTATGTAATTCTTTACTTAACGTCGATTAAGAGTAAAAAAAAGTTCGCTGATGAAGCTGCGAGAACGCAACGTAATACATTTCGAGTGACTTGAACGCAGTTGAAGCGCCGGACGCGCTATCTGGTTACATTTCCCGATGCGTGTGGGAACGCGCGAGAGAAGCAACCAGATTTTCCGGGAAAAAACTAGCGCACGCGGAAAAATAGGACACCCGAGCCGACGGAAAAGCGGAGGCCAGCTAAGGGGCGCGATCTATCGAAACTGAGCCGTCCCGTTGCTGAATTGCACCTTCCTAAGTTCGCACAAATAACTGAACTCATATTAACATCGATTACTCGCAACATTTTTATCTAGTTGAGTCTAGTGCTGACAGCGGTAAAATTTCTCTAGATGAGGTAAAATGCAAAACAAGGAGGAAGCTCTGATTGTGAGAAAGGGGGGGGGGGGGGTTGAGAGGTGTCCCATTCTAGACACCCCTTTCCTTCTCTCTTCATCTAGGATATTGTTACAATTTGATGAATCAGTAATGCTTTTTCCCAATGCCCTGTCGAAAATGCACGTAATATTTCTGTATTCTTCGAATGAAATTCCCGGAAACGGTGTGATGCTACACAATTTTACTGGTGAAATACCCACGCCTGCAGTCTAATTAGCGACGTATTTAGTGCTGTCATGTGTGTATTGACCCGCTGGGTTGTTATGAGGCGAAAATCTCGGAGAAATTTTTTTAGTGGAATTGTACAGAATTCAGGTAGCGCCTGAGCAGCTATGTAAACATGATTCTCGAAACTTTTGGAACTGGTGCTAATGTAAATGCGTGTTTCTTTCCACAGCGCAGCTGTGGCGACGGTATACAACATATTCAACCGTGAAAGGATACTAAGGTACAAGTGTGTCAGTTACGGTTGTTCTGTAGCTACAACCGGAAACTACTTGTGACACCCGCGATACCAGCGGTGAAAGTCCAGAAAGTTGTTTTTACTTGGCATCTCGAGGTTTTAATTCAGTTTTCAAGTTTCACTGAAATGTATCAGTGGCTACCAACACCAGGAGCCAACAGTGAAATTTTTGAACATTATCTATACGAAGTATCTCAGGGCTCTATATAAATTCGAAAATTTATCTCTCTCCATGGCTGCCTGCGCCAAATATCAGCGGTAAAGGTTTGGAGAGTCATTTTCATCAAGTATCTCGGTGTTCTCAGTAAAATCTACGGTTGTGCCGAAATTCATTATTGCCGCGGCTGCCACCACCACGCCAATAATTACTGAAATTCGACGGTGGTGCGGTCGGAATCGCTCAGGAAAAATTTAAAGTTAAATTATTTTAATTACTGACTTGCACGTCACTTTTAGTGCTACTTGTAAGTTAATTACTGAAATATTATCTTTGTTTGTAAGACACGAGAAGGATAAAACGAGCTAAATTGGATGACGTGATGGGCTGGTTTAATCTTCAGGTAAATACAGATCAGAGAGGGGAAAAATAAAGAGTATTTACTTTTGGTATTCCGAACAGCAAAAATATGGTAGATTTTACCATACTCTGGCGAAGTGATGCGAGTATGACATTAAACGCCAGCCTCTGTGGTATAGAGAACGTATCATATCATGGTATGTATCACTAGAGTTCTGGTAAACACTACTATATATATAATTCGGTTATTTTATGTACTATCACTATGCAAAACTGTCGAGTAGACTTACAGTACATGTTACCATACTTTTTTCCAGTGTATTTGAAACATGGTGCATGCGCCAGATGGCTAAAAAAATTAATTTTTGTATTTTAAAAAATTAATTTTTGTATTTTAAAAAATTAATTTTTGTATTTTAAAAATTTAATTGTTGTATTTTAAAAATTTAATTTTTTTACTTTAAAAATTTAATTTTATACTTTAAATTTTTTTCCTTTAAAACTTTAATTTCTTTACTTTAAAAATTTAATTTTTTTATTTTAAAAATTTAATTTTTTTATTTTAAAATTTTAATTTTTATTTCAAAAATGTATTTTTTTATTTTAAACATTTAATTTAAAAAAAAAATTACCTCCAATAATTATAGAAACTAGCAAAACTGAAATTACCAAAAAACAACCACAAAGTCCAAACTATCCGCTTCGTGGTCCAACCCCTCCGAATAATTCAAGCCCCTCCGAAGCGCTTCGCGCCTCAGGCATTAGGCGTTACTCTTATGATTTTATATTACAGAGAAAGATAAGCGTACAAAATTCGCCAAAAAATGAGTTAGACAGTCCAAAGTTCACCGTATTCTTTTGAAAATCCTTATTCTTTTCACCAAGCTTCTATGGGCACCGGACCCTAAATTGGTAACTGAGGTCGCCGCCACTTGTAAGGTCGCAGCTCATCATGCGACGCGCAGAGGTGAAAGAACGCGATTAAACGTCGAAAATACGGATTATACGGCGAGGTCACGACTCAGAGGTTCATGGCATACTTGAAACGAGAAGGAATTTTCTGCCCGACGTGGTTAGTACATTCAAAAGTTTCATCAGCACACGGCGTCGGCATTACCCACCTATAAAAAGTAGTATGGTAAGTATGATCAGGAAAATATCAGAATTATGCAAAGAAGCCGCGCCCGCAAAAAATATTTTGAAAGGGAAACCAACGAAAAGAATAGGTCACTGGACGAATAATACTTTCATTGATTCTTCTCGACTTATGACGTGATATCTCCGACCGCCAACTCCCAAGAAAGTTTCCGTCTTGTATTCTACAGGATACTTCAAGAAAGAAAAAAGAAGAGGCTGTCTTTGGACTACTGCATTATGGCTGAAATTCTCGCAGGGTTTGAACTGAGGGTAGGTTCAGGATGATCTCATCCTTCGTATCTTTTTCAGACGTTAACGTTGAAAACAAATTATTGGTGATCGTACAGGGCTTTTTTCTCGGTTATTTCAGGTCGAGCTACGTCGGAAACCGTGACAGTGAATAGGAATATGGCTACCAGGGGATCCGAATTTCATCGTCCTAATTTTGAAAGCTGTGGTTCTGTGGATGTTTGTTGACCCCCTCACCCTTGTAACGCACCCATGACGCAGCTATACACCCCTCATTTAAATTACGTAACGCTGGCCCCCCAAATTTTCAAAGAATCCTAAAAAATGTTCAATTCTTGGGACTCTTTTTTTCAAAGTTACTGTTTCTCCTGGCTCAAAATTGTTACGTATAACGCCGTCACCCCCCCCCCCCCCCCCCCCAATTCGTTGCGTAATACTTGAGCGGCCCCTAAAAAGGTCCCTTTAGCAGAATACCCTGATGCTTCAATGCTGACCAAAAAAAAAATAAAAAAATTAAAAAATTAAAAAGGGAATGATAAAAATGATCAGGGTACATGATCAACGGTGCATGCGACTTTTAAAAAAAAGCACGATCTTCTCGCATCTCACTCCTCGTGAATTCAACGAGAATTTTCATTAGTGTGAAAACCCGCTGATGGGGCTGATTGTGAGCCTCGCCTGAAGTGGGTCAGTCGGGATGTAAGCGCTTGGATGTGGGGGATCGTAAACGAGTTGGGATGACATCTATTTGCCGAGCGTGAGTGAGGATAATTACGGCGAGGCGAAGTGGCCGCAGTCACAGCTGTGTTTACCATTTCCCGCCTGGCAGGGGCTAACGAATCTCTGGAAAATCTCCGGCTAATAAGAGGCTCCCTCCTAAAATGACCTCAAAAACGGTTATTTGCGCCTGAATGCCAGTCAAAGTAGACTAGATATCTACCGACCTGCGTGCACGGGTGCGGAGTCCCGTACAACTATACAATGAGTACATGGTGCCCCAAGATTAAACCGCTAGGTTACAGAGGCGTGTTATATGGGTCAAAATAAGACCATTTCCTTTCGAAAGCCCCCCCCCCCCCCGAAAATACCCCCAGTTAAAGCTGAGGCCCCAAAAATAAATTGAATAATTATCTCTTTTTCTGCATTTTTAAGATAGCTCATGATTATTACCACATTCCCATACTTTTCAGGGTTGAACTCATCCATGGCCTTGAAAATATAGAAATATCAAGTAAACTGGAGATTTCAAGGGGTCCCAAGAGAGACAGCGAAACCTAGTTTTTTACTCTGAAAAATCCAAGACCCCCCCCCCCCCACCGAATTCTCCCTTTAACTTGAAATTTCGATACTTTGAAGGTCAGAGATGAATGTAGCGCTAAGAAGTATGGAGTAGTGCCATTTTTTATGAATTTTAGCCCATGAACGTCGCCAAAATTCAGAAAAACCGATGACTTTTCGCAACAATTTAGGGCTGTGGCTTCAACTGGGGGGCACTTTTGGAAGATACTTCAGAGAGGGTGAAAATGTCTCATTTTGACTCATAGAACACGTTTTGGCAGTCTCTGACGCAGTGGCGGTTCTTGAGAGTTGGCAACATACTGTTGTTCCTCCGATTAACTGTATGTAAAAAAATCGAATCTTGATGAGACAGCTTTCCTCACCTAGACTTGATCTCCCGGGTAGATATCCTTTCGGCCACACCTTTGTCACAGAAATACAAAATGTTCCGCACTTTGAACGATGAACCACTGAAAAGCTGGAAAAATTGCGCATCTTAGTCAGGGGTGAACTAGCCCACAGGGTCATTTCCCTGAGCGCCTTCGTTTTGAAGTGGCCCTGCGCTCTCAGGTCCTTATTTTGTGGCAGGGAGAGTTTTATATAAAAGGGGAGTCAAAAATTCTCAAAATATGCAAAATGTGTCTGGAGAGACCCTCAGATCCCTTCTTATGAGGGAGATGACTGATGAGATGGCCCCTCAAAACCCCTGCACCGCGCCCTCTCGGAGAGGAAGTCTGCCCCTGATCACAAGGCATGCTTCTCGATTCCAATACTTTTTTTCTTTTTTTCTGTTGTTTTATGGCTTTGTGCTGAGCACCTGCAGCCAAACAGTCCAATATTTAATGATTTACAGAAATAATCTTAAAATTGAAAATTCAACGAGTTCGCTGCTTGAGCGTTCATTCTCTTTGTAAAAAAAAACCAAAATTTAGAAAGAGTGGCCCTTCTCGTAAGATTCTGACACCGATGTGCCATCCTTGTGGACCTATCTATGCTGTCATGCTAAGTAAGAACGCCATATGAACCTTCAGGCGTTGCCAAATTTCCTTTGAAAAATTGCAAATTTACTGGGGGAAATGAGAATATTTTTCTTCAAATTTTTCGGACAATATTGTATACGCTCTAATCCAGAGTATCTGAAAATTTCAAGGTAAAATATGCATAGCTTTCTTCCAAAATGAACATTTTATCAGGGGCAACTTGGCAACTTTCGAATGTTCATACGACGTTTTTCCTTAGCACGGCAGGATGGCGAAGTGACTCTGCCCTACTCGCACAGGTCATCAGGGGGGGGGGGGGGGGGGGTCGCAGGGGATCATGAGATAGTATTTTTGAAAGGGAGGGGGAGTTATTAAGTCGATTCTAAACTGAAGGGTGCTAATTTCAGTTTGAACTTACCGCACTTTTTGATTTTTATGCAAACATTGCGAAAGTCATGTACTTGTCAGATAACGTCTCTTCAAGGCTCATCGCACATCAGGAGTGATTGAAAGCACAGATGGATATCGACGGTGTAAGTCGGCAATCACATAACTCGTTTGCGGTGTCTGAAAATCTCCGCCTCTATGTTATTTTTTTAAAGGAGAACAAATTGACATCATTCCTTGAAGTTTATGCAGAATTTTCTTTGCACAGAGAAGAAAAATCACGGCAGTTTTAAAGAATTGCCGTCGAGTAGTTTTCCGTTTAAAAAATAAAGTATGACAGGAAGTCTACGACGTCGCAAACCGAGTTATGTGATTGCCGACTTACACCTTCGATATGCGAGATCCAAGGCCAAATCGATTCAACGTGAAGTTCATTTAAATAAAAATAGAGGCAGTTCAAGATTTTTCTAGATTTGTAAAATGTAACTTTGGACACAAGAAAATTGGCAATTGTTAAATTCAATAATCGATGTGCCATCAGAAATATGTATCACATAAATATCGTCATTTTCCAAAACATTTTTTTTCTAGGACATACATAAAAAAGAAAAAAATGTATTGCAGGAATTGAACATTCAGGACAGGATGCGCAAAGATTAGGTTTACATCCACCGGAGTGTCCGCGTTTGGAATATTACTTGAAAATTTTGATTTTTTAGAATTAGATCCTAGATTCCAAAGTTCAAAGCCTTTCATAAACCTTTACAAGTCTTCCAACTAATCTCATAGTTAAATGAAATACTTTCAAACTAAATTTAAAACAAAAACAAAAAGGCAACATAAAAATAAAATAAAAAATTGTAATAATACGCGTTGCAGGTAACCGTCACTGGTACCTAATATCTTATATTTTTTCAATTAGCAGACCTCAACTCTACACACTTTCTCTTCTTGTAAGAATAAAGATCCAGTGTCACCCATGGATAATAAACACTTAGGTGAGAATAGTAGAGAAGTAAAAAATATTAATGATTGAGACAATGTAAGCATGACAACTGAACTTTGCTTCATTTGTTGACTTTGTTAGATGAAAGCTATGTATCAATGAGAGAGCATTTCCAAGAAATACAGAACTGATCTGAATAGTATATTGGAGTTTTTTAGCCAACGTGCATTGAAAATTCAGTATAAATCTGAAAATCTCAATACAGAGGGAAAAAGCTCATATGCGCACAATTTTCCCTCAAAGAGATATGCTGTTTGGTGCAACACTAGTTACAATTATTCAGGAAGGCAACTGCAGATGTGTTTGGATGTGTCTTGTTGGACCAATCCTCAGTGCGGCGCAGCCTCCTGAATTTCCTGCTACCTGAATGGTCGTAACTAGTGTTGCAACAAACAGCATATCTTCTGAGGGAAAATGGTGCTCCTATGAGCTTTTTCCCTCTGTATTGAGGTTATTAGCTTTATGCTGAATTTTTAACGCACGTTGGCTAAAAAACTCCAACATACTGTCTAACTATCTAACGACACATGCGTCCACCGCAATCAGTTTGTGATCTGAATAGAGTCAGCTATACATCCACCGAGAGATGCAGATCCCCAAGCCTACAGCGGTAGATACGGAGACATCTATTAAAAACTCTGCTGCTAAAGCAGGATTTGTAACCTACGGACGGTCCTAACTGATTGGTCATGATCGAATATCAACGCCACTGTGCACCATGCTATAGTAGCTGATAGGACTGAGTGGAGTTAAACAAAATAAGAGTATTCTTTGGTGGCTAGAATTCAACATCAGTTGTTGATATCTACTACATGCATCTTTTTTGCTTGAAAAATCAAGTTTTCTGATTGGTTTAAACAATTTTCTTTAAACTCGATTGTTCAGCACTGTACTCAAATTATGCTCATCTATAAATCATCCATCACCGATCCATCGTGTGGAAACCAAATCCCGAGTTGAAAATATTTTTATGTTAAATGCGCTGTGGATTAAATTTGCCCATTCATTTCCGGGATAGGAGGAAGTAAAAACTCACCTTGCAGAAAAAATTTAACAGGATTAGTCTGATTACCTCCCTAGTTTAAAAATAAAGTTTGTTGGAAAGTCTGGGATGCAACAAATTGAGAGTTTATCATTTCTGTTTATCATTGTGTACCTGACAGCCTTCCACTCATAGCGCGCAAATAGATTTAGTATCCTTGTAATGAGTATCTTAGTCTTAGCTAGTATTTGGAGGTGAGAATTATTCATGCACTTCAGCATAACTGAGGATAAGACTAACCTAAAATTGGGTGGCATCACTGTGGTAGAATCATATCCTCTCTTATACTTATATTCTTCAGATCAAATCAACACATTTTGTTAAACTTGCTGAACAAACCAGAGTTTAACTCAATACAGACGCAGTATTGAAATCATAAGAACTAACATTCCAGGGTAAACAGTTCCGTACATCACAGTGGCGAAGATGCATTGAGCTATACTTCACCCATGATTCACAATAGTTGACAAATAACGCCGTACTATCGTAGCCTATTCTGTCTCTCCTCATCAACAGAGATCATGTTGGAACAATCGTTTAACCTTGAGTATAAAGCCCATTTTACACGGTTCAACTCTTCATCCAACAAAAGCAGGCAAAAAGCTGAATGGATATTTGAACACAACAAAATTTGATTCAATTGCCAATGCCATGTGATATCGTCGAACAGAATTCGGGTATTTCTGTCAGCTTCCGGTTCGGAAAGATGAAGCTTTGACTGGTGCCTATCGGAGGATTTTGTTTCAACTATTTATCCAATTTCTTTGTTCTCGTGTCAGTATCACATAATCTAACTGTTCATTTGATAAAAGTAGAAGAAAAATTGAATGAAAAGTTGAACAATGTGAGTTGGGCTTCACCTTCATTTGTTCACACGTTTGAGAATAAGAAGTGTTGTATTCCCGGACGGAGCCGCATTCAATCTTTCATAGAAAATATGATACAGCTCTTGTGCACATTGCGCAGTTGAGAAGAACAATCCCCTGCTCTTTACAAACGAAAATGTTGTTCATAAATCCAACATGATGAAGTGTGTAATTAAATAACTTCAGATGAGGAAAGAATGAGGTTAAGAATTCTTACTTGCATTGAATCGGCGCTGATGATTTCGCCATTGAATTTCAAAGCCAGCTCGATTGCCAATTTTGATTTTCCAGTTCCTGTAGCACCTAACACCACAATTAACGGTACTCTACTCATTATTTCATGACACAAAACAGTAATATAACGAAAAAACAAGGCAAAACACATGCACTGAATGGTCGATAAGCACATCTCGTTGTTGTTGTTTGTACGGATCACAACAATCACAATCCAGTGTCGTCGTTTTGAGAAAGCTAAAAGACACTAAACATGTGTTACTCCTTTTGAGTTTTTTTTCTTCAAAGGAAAAATATTTGGATACTAGACAGAAAATATTTCTATTTAAAACTAATAAAGCATTTAATTCATTTAACTCTTTGAAGAAAACTGTCCGATTAACATCACTGATCGGATTGAAAATACAATCAAGGGTATAACAGAGGAAATTAGTTCTGTTCTTGAGATACACTGTTTAAACTGCCGGGAATTTCAAAAGTATCTAGCAGGGCTCCGTTAAGTGGTATGATTGTCTAGGTAAGAGGAACTCACAATATTTTTGGGTGAAATTGCTAAATTATATTTCTTCTAATTATTATGTTATGCTAAATTTTAAAAATTAAATTGCCCAATAGAATTTGGAAATGGCCGATGTGACTTAGTTCCTTTCTGCGAAACGCGGTCCAATTTTACTATGGATATCACTCCTGTCTCTTTCTACTTGCTAATGGATTCTGATTCAGTAAATTCTCCTTTTCGATTTTACACTTATTGTTAGTGTTGTTAGGTATTATACATTTTCTATTCAGCGCTGAGGGTACTCCTTGCTGGGTCATTTGATTTTTCTCCTCCTCTTTGCCAGGCTCTCCCCCTTGACCCCCCCCCCCCCTTCATTCGCTAGCTCCCTTCCCTTTCCGTCATTTTTTATGATCATTGTAATTTTGAAAATTCTACCGGTTGTCGGGGTATTACTTATCTACTAGCTAGCCCTTGTGTGTTACACCTTGCTTGACGCACAATATGCACGAGGAGAGAAAGGCCCCGGTCAGCGAGACTGGAGTAATTCGGAGCGTAAAAGACGGAGGAGGGGACAATCATGCCCTACTCCCTAGATGACGTCACGATGAAAGATCCTTATTTAAACCCAGTAGGTTGCTGCGCTTAAGATTTGGTTGAAGATTTTTTCTTAGCATTCTTGGTTTTATCAACGTTTTGGTAGAGGCGCTTCTGCTGAAGACTATTGAGTGATTACCTCTTTGTTTCTCTCATAGTATATTTTGATTAAGGATCTCTCGAAAAAATGTCGAGGTTGCGGGTTACCACGCAAGGGGCTTGCGCTCTGTGGAAATCTACCTATTGACAAAGCTCAAAATTGCCCTTGATACCACTCATTTTTTTCAAAATTTTCTGGGAGAGCCCGCCGCCGTTCGGATCTCCACCCCCCTCCACCTCCCTCCACCCTTTTGGAAGTGGTGAGGTCTCTTAGACGCCGCGCCCTTCGGTGGGGTGTCTTTCTGTACCGTCTCCAAACCCCTCCCTGGTAAAAATTGGCAATAGGAGCTCCGTTTCAAAATACCGTAGGAGTTCTTATAACCAACTAAAGAAGTCTATTGAAAATCATATAGCTGGCTGTAGAAAGCGGAGCAAATCATATAGCCGGGCTATACGCAGCTATGAAAAAGTATACAGTCGGGCTATAGTTCCTATCGCCGGGCTTTACACTTTATCGCCATTGGCTATAAAAGGCTATAAGAAATTGTGTAGAAATTCGTATACTTTGGAAATCATTAAGTTTGATACGGAACTACCTTGATATTTACAAAACACACATCACATTTTCCTTTAAAACATATTCTTTTTTCATCAATTAAAATGAGAGTTATCCATACAGAGTGTGCTAACATTTCAAAATCATGAGGTGAAAAACGCTGACTCCGCAAGATTAAATATTAGAGCCTAACACAAAGCAGAGCGGCGACGCACTGGCGCCTACAAACCTAACAGGGATACTTCACGCATTGCGCAATGCGTGAAGTATCCCTGTTAGGTTTGTGGGCGCTAATGCGCGTTTATAGCGCTCTCTGCCCACCCGCCGCGCCGCAGCGTGCCACGGCGTCTGAAGCAACTATTTTACACCAGAGGTATTGCACAGTATCATAAGAAATTGAAGGTGCTCCAACATATTAAGAATGACAGGCATCCTTCAAAAGTACGGAACATTCCTCGCAAAATAAATAAGAGAGCGGTGGTCCAAAAACTAACTAGGTCCTCGTATCCGTATTTAGTAACGTTTAGCATAAACTTTATCGTCTGGCTGTTGCTTAGTCGCCATCGGCTATAAAAGGCTAAAAGAAATTGTACAGCCGGCTACAGAAGCTATTGGAAATCTTACAGCCTGCTTTAGGTCTATGGTATTTTGGAACACAGATTCTACTGCCAATTTTTACCAGGGCTCTCAATGACGTGATCTACTGCCGCCCGCCCACCTCCTCCACAAAAAGTTCCTGGTTTCACCCATACGCATGGTGGGAGGTAGCAAATCGCACCTTTCCCGGCCCCGGACCCATTTTTGGCAACACGAAAAAAACACGAATTCAAAGCTCCGCAAGCTTGCTTGTGTCCTGCACGCAATCAAGATGTTGCATGGGTGAGGAATTTGCGATTTGACTATTGATTCTTATGTAAAAGTTCGCGAGAAACACGATGGTGCCACTGGTTTTCTCTGAAATCAACTCCCAAGGTCACAAAAAAGCTCTCAAGTTGAGGCCAAAATGGAGGGCAGAGTCGGACTGGCTCGCATCTGAGGGCGTAGAGCGTAGACCCTTGGCTGGTTAAAGGGGCGTAATGTGAGATTTCCTGGTAAGGCGCATTCCCTACGTGGAGAGGGGTTCAGAAAATTTTGGCAAATCATCACGAGTTTACGCTATTTTCAGGTTCAAAGTTTATTGATCGCACGGAGTAAAAATTGCAAAATTGAACGTGAAGCACAGCATTAAGAGCTCACGGTTCGCGTCGTCGCGCCTTCAATTTTTCAGATGCAGCACGGACGTCCATCAAGTACGAATAGTTGTATCTTTGCGCCGTCGTAAACACGCATCCTTTCCCTCCCTCTTTTTCCATATTGTGTTTGTTTCCGTTTGTCTTATTCGTAATGGTGCTTCAAGCACTACGTGAGTAATACAGCCGAAGGTAGGAGAGATGTCTCCAGGCCTTTTCTTTTTTTAACTTTTCTCCCGAATCAGAGCGACGCTTCATTGACAGCATAAAGCAGAGCATTGACAGCTCACGGCTCGCGTCATCGCGCCTTTAATTTTTCAGATGCAGCACGGACGTCCATCAAGTACGAATAGTTGTATCTCTGCGCCGTCGTTAACGCGCATCCTTTCCCTCGCTTTATTTCCATATTGTGTTTGTTTGCGTTTGTCTTATTTGTAATGTTGCTTCAAACTAGAGCAGAGCATTGCAAGTTCACGACTCACGGCATCGCGTCTTACATTTTTCATATGCAATGTGGACACCCATCTTGCGCGAATAGTTGTATCGCGTTTACATTTTAGATGTCTGTTATTTTTGAATTTCGAGATAAACTAAGGTTAAGTTTGCCCGAGCTTTGCTATGGTATGTCCAAATCAATAGTCATTTGAAAATGAGGAAATATGTTTAAAGGTCTCTTAAGAGGTCTATAAAGGATGCGTATGTCTAAAAATCGAACCGACCATCGCTTCTAAGGGAGTTACACATAGCGAATGAAGGAGGGGGATGATAAAGCGCCTGTACGTCAAGAAGAAGGTGACAATTTCACAGAAATTTTTTTACGCTTCAGAAAGTAGTTCTTGGACCTCTGTTCACCACTACCATGCGTTAAAGTACCTTTCTTTACTCCTAACTCTCTCTTCATCCGTTCATTTAACAAATTTTTCTCACATATTCTCGGTCGTAATTTTTTTTTCTTCTTATTTTGCTCTCTGTAAGAGGGGCGCGTTTTCGGCGCTATAGGGGCGTATTTGCCAATGGCAGAGTGGCCTTATGGCTTGTCCGAGCCTGATGGAGGGGGTGTTCCACGCTATCCTGAGAGTCCATGTCTACATCAAGACAAACTCTCCATGCGAAGATAGGGAGCAAATACATTAGCAGGGTTGCCGTGTTTTCAGTTTTAGAGTCCCCAAATGAAGTGGCAGCCCTGTCGATGTATTTGCTCCTTCCCTATCTTTGCATGGAGAGTTTGTCTCGATGTAGAGGTGGACTCTCAGGATAGCGTGGGATATTTCCTCCATTTGGGCCTCAACTTGAGAGCTTTTTTTGAGCTTGGGAGTTGATTTCAGAGAAAACCAGTGGCACCATCGTGTTTCTCACGAACTTTTACATGAGAATCAATAGTCAAATCGCAAATTCCTCACACATGCAACATCTCCATTCCCAGCTACCAAGTATCTGCTGAGCGTTTGTTTTCTGGGCTGAAATTCATTTGAAGCTCGGCTCGGGTGAGCGGCTCGTGAAGGAAATTCAGCTGATGCAAAGTAATTGCTGTATCGCTCTCAGAAAATAAGTACGACACTTCCGCTCCCTTACCTCTCGATTAGAATCCACACGGACCTTGTCCAGGAACTTGGTTCAGAGCTCGGGCCTAAACCTGAACCCTATCAATTTGTGCCTAAGCCTGGACCCGGACCCCAAAATTTCTGGGCAGCGTCCGACAGTGGCGAGGCGTGCTTTGCGATACATCGATCGATCTGCCATTTAAATCGATGAGCAGGGTGTTCGCAACGGACACTTTAATAATCGATTTTTTACCACAGCTTCAAACAGGGAACTATCGATAATCGATCATTCATGCCTCGCTTCCGGAAACTGTCTGGAAGCCTGGTTTTGAGAGAGGAAGGATGAAGGATAGTGTGGTTTATGGACGACCCTTTATTCGACTTCAGACTTACCATTCAGTTTCTCAGAGTTATCGACCTTGAGTATTTTACATACTCAAGAAATTATTTCAGGTCTATATCTAAAATGAGGCCAGGCTCTCAAATAGTGCTCCGTAACGAATTTTTAGCACTGAATCTGAAACTGTTTTCCTTATCACGTAAAAACCAAAGACATTGAATAGGTAAAAACTAGGGACCTAGGATTTTGCATGAAAAATTTTATTTTCCAGAACACTGGTTGGCGCTCGGAAATGAAAGGTCAATTTTGGATTCAACTTGAAAACTGTATAGGAATACTTTAAATACCGAAAATATATTCGGGAAATTTTAAAATTAAAACTACTTAATTTGTCACTGAAATGAGCAGACAGTGGACGAATCCGCATTTCGACATAATCCGTGGGGCCCGAAGGTAACTTAAGGAGCAAATTAATACTTTCAATGGTGTGAAAGGTACTCAGAAAACAACTACGGGCCTCTAATCGAAAAGTTAAGCCAACATATTCCCCATAATTGTATCCCCTAATCTTTCTTTTTTTTTGACTTCCTTCCTCCTGAGAACATTTCGGTGACGTTGATGCTGATGCGAGCATGCGACAATCATTCAAGGCCGTCATTTATCGCGGGGGGGGGGGGGGGGGGGGGGGGCTGGGCCGGTGGTCCCGGCACCTGAGCCCCGCGGGGAAGAACATAGAGGCGCGAGACATTTTTTCCCCCCAAATTCCTTATTCTTCGGAATTAAATTGGTTTTATTGGGTAGATAAAAAACACGAGTCAATGATTCTTGAACGTCGAGAAGGCTCGATTTTTTTTTCACATAAGAACTTAATTATATTATATCCGTCAAAATTACGCTCTAGGACAGGTGTTCCCAAACTTGCTTTTTTTTTTGCGGCGGATCCTACATAACGGGAATCCACACTCCACAGACCACCACCAGCAGAGTTAGGGATCCTGTTTTCTGTCTTTCGTGCAAAATCTGGTTTAAAAAAGGGGAGAATAATAAAAACTATTTACAAATATTTCACTGTTACTGAGAGAGGATGTCTAAAAACCGTGGAAAATGGCCCTTTTTTACTTTTAGACCTACATTACATTTACGGCTATATTGCTATATTTGCATGTTACTGAAGGGATTCGATGACAAGGCAAAACCGATTTTTCTCAGAAATGTAGACCATGAAATATAGACGGATAGAAAGTCAGGGTATGTCCATTTTTGTCCCTGAGCTGCGGCCGATGTTGCTCTTAAAATGGGGTCAGTTTCGACAGTGTGGGTTTGGCTCGAAAATTCTTGGGGTGCTGATACGTTTTCGGGGCCCCCTCTCCTCGTATGGGGCACCCCTCTAACTAACCTAAAGTCCTCCTTTATGTGAGTTTTCCATTAATTTTGGGGCCCCTGCAAAAAAACCTGCCATAGGGTGGGGGCTTTCGCGTCACCCGTCAGAATGTCTGGGATGCTGAAGCACCCTAGCACCCCTGGCCAGATCGCCGCTGAATCCCTCCTTTTCCTTCGGAGACCGATACCTTTCCTCATAACAGCGTATGCGCGGGTCTCTCAGAGACGATCAGAAATATTTCTTTTGAATGAATACGCTATAAGGAGGATCGTCTATTGGCAATTGTTTTCTTTTTTGGGAAAATCTAAGGCGGGGAGGGGGGGGGGGGGCGAATATGATTCACACTGGTCCATCACCCCCGATACGATGAACAAAGTCCAAAACTGAAATCTTTAATAGCTCTATTTATACACATCGAAGTTACCTATACATGTACATTTTCCAATTACTATTGGTACAATCTCATTCGACTGACACTTCATTTCGATATCTTTGTTTTATATTTCAATAATATATGCACACAATCTGGTAACACTGCTATGACTATAGACGTCAGCAAAGATCTGACCCAAACCGGGTCCGGGCCAGGATGGGAAACAACTTTCGACTACACTCTACATTTGGCTGCTGACATTTAGTCGCAGAAACGCTTTCGGCATGCAGGCACTTAAAACGTATCTGTACTTCTTGAGGAAGACTTTACGTGTTAATTTACAGTGTTTCGTTGGATGTGTACCACTGTAACGTTTCAAAATCTCCAGTTAGAAGAAAACCAATTAAAATATCACATTGACATTTCTTATAAATTATTTTGAATCAGTGAAGAAAATTCGTTAATTTTATAATGGAAAAATCTTGACTGATACTTTTTAAAAAATGCAACTCAATAATTTTATGATGTCGCAATTCAATATACGCCTTTTCCCCTTACAGACATCTTTTTACTGATTGGACTGCATTTTGCAATTTGGAGCTATAAATTCAACATAATAACAACATAATATTCAACATAATTCAACATAATATTTTGGCTCTTCTGAAAAAACACTTACGTATGTGCATAGGGAAACTAATAACACATACGTTGCTTTTAAACCGAGCTAGAATTTATAGTTCCAAATTGCAAAATGTAGTCCAATTATTCCAGTACTACGATGGTATTCCCGTTTCATATTCTCCAAACGTATTTCATCGGCCAACTGACAACTTCTTGACAACTGAAGGCGCAATGCTAACCAACGCGTTAAATCACAAAAATACGACCTCGAACCCTGATTTTTTGTTGGAATGAACTTTTTAAATGAATTCCCTAACACCCCTGCATCCATTAAAGATTATTTGAAAGAAAAAGTGGAAGAACACCAGAGGCTACGTCCCCTAACTGCACAGCGGCCTACCCTTCCAAAGTACTTCGCTCCGATAAGTACTGTCTCGTGGAGTAAATCTGAATTTCTCGACACATTCTCTTGCTTTATATGATTATTATTCGCTGAATTGTGCAATGCTTAGCCGAGAGTTTGTGCTGTGGGCGGAGGAATGAGGGAGGGAGGTTTCAAATCCCTATGGGAGGGGAATATTGTACGGTGCAAGTTCGCCTGACGATTGAAAGCCCTTCAATTCGAGAAGTTTGCTATCGGGAAGGAAAATCCCGTCTCTATGGAAAAATCTCTATCTTAAAAAAAGTATTTGTTCCCCCACTTCACTACGAAATTTTTGGACCCAATCAACCCCGGGTAAATCGGTTATTTTAATTCAAAATTATGCGACCACGACGCTCTGTAATTCAAAATCAGAATCGCATGCTCTGTACTTCACATTCGCAAAACCGGACGCTAAATGATTCGAATGGATTTCGGTGCTTTGTTTTGATGCAGATTAGTGATTAGTGAGATAGCAAAAGGAACGATTCAAATTTTGTTTACGGCCACACCAGCTCATGCAAATCGATTATGACTACAACAATGATAGTGGCTTATCACAAAACATGGGCTGACGCCATGACGCATGACGCCAGGAGTCGATCCAGAATGAAGCTCTTACAGGGGTGGGGGGGGGGGGGGATTTGCGATTTAAGTGCTTTTTCTTGCGAGAAACTTGGTGGTAGGCAGGAAATACGTTAGCAGGGTTACTACTTTGTTTGGAGACTCTAAAACTGAAAACATGGGAACCCTGCTAACGTATTTGCTCCCTATCTTCGCATTGTCTTGATGTAGAGGTGGACTCTCAGGATAGCGTGGGATATTTCCTCCATTTGAGCCTCAACTTGAGAGCTTTTTTTGAGCTTGGGAGTTGATTTCAGAGAAAACCAGTGGCACCATCGTGTTTCTCGCGAACTTTTACACGAGAATCAGTACTCAAATCGCAAATTCCTCACACATGCAACATCTCCAGTGCGTGCAGGACACAAGCGAGCTTGCGGAGCTTTGAATTCGTGCTTTTCCCGTGTTGCCAAAAATGGGTCCCCTGCTAACCCTGGGGACCCTGCTAACGTATTTGCTCCCTATCTTTGCAAGGAGAGTTTGACTTGATGTAGAGGTCCGACTCTCAAGATAGCTTGGGATATCCCCTCAGTTGTGGCCTCAACTTTGAGAGCTTTTCTTTTAACTTTGGAGTTTGTTTCAGAGAAGAACAGAGGCGCCATCGTGTTTCTCTCGAAATACACAGGAATCAGTATCAAAATCGCAAATTCCTGACACATGCAAGAGCTACATTGGTCTGAGCGCTGCGACTTAAAAGGCAAAAATTATTCAGTGTCAACAGACGAAAGAAACTCTATACGAACAGGAAAGTAAATGCTTGTTGAAAGACGAAGAGTAACTGTTGGCCATCAGCTACAAGAGCGATGACAATTTCTTAGCGGTCCCTCTCAAAAGAAATCAGCTCAGGAAGCTCGCCGATTCAAAATTTATTCAGAGCTAAAAATTCCCCCGTCCCTGCAGTTACGAATTAGCGGAGCGTGTATTGCATTATAATATTGACAGCGAAAGTTTGGAAATAATACATATTCATCGAAGGCAAGTTCCCGTCTTCGCGTGGAGAATGTAACCGATACAGAAATAACCGATGTAGTGGTCATAAATAATTATCACGTATGCATAAATCGACGAGAAATCAAACAACTGTTGGATAAAGCTCAAGAGGCAAGTGTACATGCTCACTCTTCTGTTCCACTGCCTCGTCCTCTTTGTAAAAAGGTGCAACTGATAAAATAGATTTAAACGGAGGGTAATTTCGTCCCCCCCCCCACCCCCTTCTTTCAAGAAGCCTGATTTATTGTGAGACTTTTAAACCGATTCAGAAATAATATCAGGTATTTTCTAAATTGACACACTGCAGGGAAGATCCGGGCCTGATAGAGCCAGAGCTGTACGGAAATTTTTTCCAGGCTCTGATTCTGGAAGTATTGACTTTACGAGTCAGTTCCCCGGCCTTTGAACTCGGAATTTGGACAGTATGTTAATAAATCTTGTGATACCAACTTGTAAAACTGCAAAAGCGTCCTTTTCAGCACAGTGCGTAAACCTAAAATTCTTCGCTTTGCTGGACAACAGATTTTTAGGATAAATTACATCTACCTAATTATGACCATAAATCTTTATTTTTACTTTAAAATCGATGAAATTAATCAAAACTCAAAAGGCCCGGCTGGAAAACAAAATCGTGATTGTTAAGTGGTTCCGAGGTAGTATCCGCATTTTTCACCAGTCTGTATAAAAATTCCTCTAAAATTAAACAATTAAGTTATGAGATGATGATGGCATCCATGAAGAGATGGAGAGATGCCAGCTTCCGGAGGATCTCTACCATGACAGATTCCTGTGGAGAATAGGTGTCGCAGAGTGCCCTAGCGCGCCGTAAAAGCGGCCCATACATACAAGTCATGAGAGGATGTGCACAGGTCACCAAAAATATTCTATGGTTGACAACCGGGTCCGCCTTTTTAATGAAGAGCGTTCCTACGCCTTCAATCCACGGATATTTAGATACCACTATTGTGACTCTCGAGGACCCACGTTTGCCTATTTGAAAAATTGAAGGCTACACGATGTGCCGCGACACTCTCGCGTTCCCCTATTGCGGTCACTACCACTGTTACCTACCTGGTACCTACTTGGCTCGAATTTGCGAATTCGATGACTCCGAGAAGGTAAGACTATCAGTCATGCAGGTACAGGTGTGAATAGTCATGCTTACGTAGAATGCATGTATCTCCGTGTCTGAAAGTAGGTAGAACCAATGCATTATAAAACTTGCGTAACCGAAACTCTCGAGTTGTACCCATCTACTACGCGCCTTGCTCTTCTTTTATTTTCCTTCTCACCCTACAACTTTTCTCACACACTTCCTTCTATTTTTCTCTCTCTTCCACAGCTTGTTTTCCGTCCCACTCATTTTTGCATACCCCCCTCCCTCTTCCCCGCACGAGGGAGCACCAATAGGCATGTACTGATTCTGCCAAAAACAGCACATAATCCACCTTATGTTAATTCGAAGTACTACAGAAGCACTTTCCATGCAAATTGCTCGTACAACCCTTTTTCAATATTTATCAACCTTTCACTTTTCGCCGACGGTCGACTGTGTAGGAAAACTACCTCGTTAGAATTTTTCTCACTGTATGTCCGAGCACTAGTCATGAGAGTGCGTTGTCTATGGTCTCCGTACGAACTCGCCTTTGTTCCAGTGTGACACCTCCACCTCTGCCGGCTCGGGGAGCTGGTCCCCTTAGCGCGCGCCCCATTTGACCGCTTCCGTTATCCGTGACCTAGAACCTTGAGTTGTGACCTTATCTAGGGCCTGTCGCGGCGCGGCGGAGGAGAGCCAGAGATCAGCGGAACGATCAGTTCAAGAGGTTAATAACTCGGACGAATAATTTTCGCACTTTTCCTTTGTTGGTCGTGGCGTCCGCTTGCCGTTTGCCGCATACATAATCGACACATAAATAACGTTTAAGGACAAATGATTTTTGTCACTCTTGGTCACCGACACTTACATATATATCATCGCCGGCGACTCCCCGCGCCGCCCCCCCCCCCCCCCCGCCCGGCCACCCTTTCGGATCACACATAACCGTGAGAAATCGCCTCGGAGATTTGACTGTTAAATGCGCGCCATGTTGCCGGCCGGACGATCGCACGGCGTGAAAGAAACTCGTAAAAAATTGGGAATTTAGAATGAGTGCGTAGCGAGGTAAAAAGCGACCGTTGTTTAATGCTAATTTCTTCTAGGTGGCCTTAAAGTCCCATAGCGGCACGTATCAAGGCCTTGCGCGGCAGAGATATAAAGGATTTAGAGGGGGGGGGGGGGCTGATCTGAAATTATTTTTAAAAAAAAATTATCAGTCGAGCAGGTTTGCTTTTTAGGAGGAAGATCAGTTTTTGAGTTTAAAATAGTGTACCAATTTAGAACTTTTCCCTCTTTTATCAGTTCCAAACGGTATAGTCTTCAGAAATTTCAATGTTTCCTCGAACCCAAACCATTAAAATGAGTGCAGCATGTAAGAACATCCTATTGCCTTCACAGATCATGCATTTAAAAGGGAGGTACTTTCAAAGGAATTATCAATGAAATATCAGATGTCCTCTTAACTGGAGGCTGATCGGCAAAATTGTAAAAAATCAGTTTTGTTCGGAAGCATACTAGCAATCTGAAGGGGACGTACTTATGCTCAAAAACGATGTAAACATTAATTAAATCAGAGACAGGGGGCATCGGATTTGCGTGCTCTAGAGGTCTACTTTATTGTTTTTATATTCACGTAGTTCTTTTTAGCATGAGTACGTCCAAATCAAAATCATGTATATCAATTGGCGGCTTTGAAAATCTTGTAAAATATTATGAAGTGAATAATTTTTTTTGCGATTTTTTTTGCTCTAGCAAAATTATTTCTTGAGAATTTGAAGATTCACAGTTAATTCTTACACCGAGCAAAGTTTCTGTCCTTGGTAAAAAGCATTCACAACAGTTAATTCTTATGTGTGTACTCAACAATTCTGTCTACTCGTGCACCCGCGAGAATTTTAGATTTGCCAAATTCTGGCAATGACAAAGAAAATTTTCATCGGGGAAATCGAGGAATTTGGAAAACTGTTGAATAGGATCCTGCGAATCATTCTTCACCAAAGCAAGAGGGTTTCACTGTATAAAAAGTATGAAAAGAACGAAGAATTAAAAAGGAGGAATAGAATTTTTGACCATCGCGTTTTTTCCTCTCCCGTGACTTTCCATTATACCTTAGCTGCTCCGTATCCGAATAGGGATTTTTCCTTTCCTTAATTCGTAGAAGCCATTTCGTGCAGTGGCAACCTTTCAGTCTCACGAGAGTGGATAAAACCAGCAATAAAGATTATGTAACATATTTTTGGAGAAAACGTAATAACTTCGAGGTTTAAAGAAATCTATCTGATAAAGGAAAAATCAAAATAGTCAGTGCTTACTTGATATTGCTACCACCGCACCGTAGAAATTGCATTGAAACGCAATGAGTCTTTCGCGGAATTCGCCGCAATGGGATGATCACAAAAACATAAATTCTGTTATACCTTTTACCGAAAAAAATGTCGACTAGAGTGAAAATCTTGTTTATCAGTAGATATAACCATAACGTTATCAGATATAACCATAACTGATTGATACAAAATAGGAGGAACGAAACTGTGGAGATATCCTCACTAAAGTAAGCTGTTCTGTTTTTGGCATAACTGAGGGCTATTAATTGAGGTGCGTATGCTATCTACAAAAAAACTTTCAAGAAAATCGATGGTATGACAAATTTTGTTCAAACTCTGAAATTCATGAATAGATTCTGAAGTTTTGTCACTTCCATCCAGTCGTGGCAAAGATTACGTGTTAATTTTTTCTCTCATTACGTGTCTCTTATTTTGTCGAGTTCGCCTTCAATTCTAGCGCTGGCAATGTGAGCGGCTTTGGAGCACGAATAGTTGCGCGCAGTAGTTTTGCCACTTCTGCACAATAGAGGTAGCAGGGAACACGTAAATGCTTCCACTTATTAAAGCCTCTAGTTCTATAGAGTTCGCCTTCAATGACCGTGATTGTCTTGCATGAGTGGCTTGGGAGCACGAATTGTTTCGTACAGCAATTCATACTCTCCATCCAGAGACTACAGGGACATACAGGGACTACGCAGACGAGGCAGGACTATTGACTGGACACAAGCAGAATCGCCATCTATTAGAGATTAGGTACCTAAAATAGCGCGCAGTATCTCTACGATGATAGGAGAAATAGGAAGTTGCTGTATGATTGCGGAGGCTACAAAGTAAAAAAACAATACATACTCATGGCACATATCAGGAATTCCCACGTGAATTGGCTATGTTCATGAGGACATCCTCATATCCACATCTCCGCACAGAGGATGTAGTTGCATTTTTAGACACGAAAGTTTGGGGAAGTATAGAACGGGCCGTTTTATACTTTTCCTGTGAGACCAAACGTTATCGAGAAAATAGAACAATATAATATATGTAGCTGAACCTTCCTTGATGTTGCAATCAAAAGGAGCCATCAGATCGTTAGCTATCAATGCTGTCCGCCAATACATTTTGGAAGAAACGAATGACGCCGCCTTTTTCTAAAATTCCCCACAAGGTGCCCAAGCTTTTCGCTGAGATTGAGGGCGGATTTTCCCCAAAGCTGATGGTGTTGCCTTGTTACTGGGAAATTTCCTGGGACATAGGGGAATGTGCGATTGCAACTCCTAGAATCTCGGAGGCGACCCTTTCTATATCCTTGGCTGAAGTAAAGAAATGCAATCCAATTGAAACGTTGCAAATCTCCTCTTATGTTGCTTTTTTTTAAAGAAATCCATTACGGGCAGTTTTTTCTATAAATATTCTACGAAATTTCAGTAAAATTTCAATGAAAATCCATAGTAAAATTAGTAAAACTTCAATGTCTGTGAATTTTCATCCTCTTTTTCTCTCTTTACAGCACTCCCTCATGCTCGACGACACCTAACTGCCATTTCCCCCTATCGGTCTACAACCTTTCGGAAATCGAGCACCTCAGCATTTATACTTCAACCCCATCCCCCCACCCTTTCATTGGGCGTCCTTTGCGCTTTCCTACAAATATATTTATATGAAATTTTAAGACTATATTTTTTTAATAAGCCGAGAGTAAATTAATCTTATGTCTGTATATTGGGTGACCAATATTTTAACTTTTTCTAGCCATCAAAAGATTGATTAAGAAAGCGCTGTTCTTTGCGCACATAGAACTGTTCTAAACCGAGACTCTTGAAAGTAAAGCAGGGTTTTACCGCAACAAATTTTTTAATGGCTGGAAAGTTGAAAATATTGAGGGAAAAAATCATTTAAACCGTTGCAGTGGAGGTACTTATTTTTCGCCCTCTTCAATCAAGCTTCCGTGAGCCCAGTACTCCAATATTCTGCCGTGCTGAGGAAGAACGCCGTATGAGCCTTCAGGCGTTGCCAAATTTCCCTGACAAATCAATAATTTTTAGGAATATTTTTTAATATTTGCCTACCAATTTCTCAGATAATTTTGTTCGTAATTTGATCTAAAGCTTCTGAAAATTTCAAGGAAAACTATGCATAATATTCCTCAAAAATGAACATTTTATCGAAGGAAATTTGGCAACTCTCGAATGTCTATACGGCGTTCTTCCTTAGCACGGCAGTATTGCTCTCCGCAGTTGTTGTTTTCTTTTGCTTGTTTGGTTTTTTTAAGTTGCCCACTTTATAAAGATATCCGAAAACGTTTTTTTCCCTACCCCTTACCCTCTCTTAAAAATTTACTTCTGAATACTCATCCTGTGAAACTTTTTGAATTTATGCGCTCCACTAATCTCAAAATTTAACCTTTCCCCTCAACCCTTCTGTATTTTTACTGATATTTCCATGTAAATTTATTACTGTTACTGCCCTCTTTAGAGGTGTAAATGACCTTAGATGCTAAAGCACCGCTTTAAAATAAAATTATTTTACTACTACTACTTCTTTTATTTTTTCTTCTTTTTTTCATTTATTGTTGCTGAGTTCACAAGTTGCTGAATTTTTTCTCTCGTGCGATCTACCGCTGACTGTCCGTTGATTTGACATAGGACGCATGCGGAAGAGTGTAGTTTTCCGAGGCAATACGTATGCGAAAGTTTTCTCTGTCCAATTAGCGCGAGTTGGCATCGCACGTTTCTTCTTTTCCCTCTTCGTCTGGCGGCTGACACGTCGTCGCGTCGCGACGCCTCGCGGCACCGACGCGACTGCCGCGCCGCGCCGGCCGGCCGGCCGCTTGTTTCGATCGCACGCTGCTGGTGCGGGCGTTTCCGGAGCTTGGAGCTTACGTAAACCCTTAACGACCGATAGACGAAAGCTGGCCAGCGAGGCTGAGCGACTAGCGCGCCGGAAATCGCAGTCGTGGCTCGGTAGGGCAGTATTCAAATCTTGATCGTCAAAAAGCAGTCGCAGGTGGAACGTGGATTTAAGAGAAGGGAGCAGCCCCCCCTCTCCTTATCGCCTTCTCCCCACTCATGGAGTATGCCTTGACCTTGGGCGAATGAGAAAGTTCAAGTACGGTCAAGCGGTTTTCTCGCGCCGAACGAGGGCACTGCCCGTTAAAAACCTCTCCCTAATTGGGTCGTTTTTCGCCGTTGAGGAAAAAATCAAGCAACAGGTGTGTAAGTCCCATCTATTCGCGGTATTTAACCTTGGGGAATATTATCAGTATTTTTTTATTTTTAGGGGTGACTGGACTAATGGTCAATTACTCATTATCTGCAGACAATTTTTAGAACGGTCAAAAGTCAAAATACCCCTTCCATAAATAATATCACTGATGGTGAATCGCATGGAAGTCATTTGTGCGGAACAAACATGGTTTATATAGGCAGTTGCAAATTTACTTTCGCTGTTTGAAAAATATTTTAATGCAAAAGTAGAAAACGCAGAAAAGAAAAACCAAAAGTGTCTAAATTGCAAGTCTCATCGTTGGCTCCAGTGAGGAGTAGGGATTTATGAATGGCTCACACCTACTTGATAGCTCACGCAGATATCATTGTCGCCTCTTTTTGGGAAGTTGCAAGAGACGCATATCCTTACACTCCGTCGATTCCCAGACAAAAGAACGTGATAGCACATTAATAAGTTGCAGATCCGACTCTAACAATTCCATTGTCTAAAAGAATATAATCGGGCTATTTTTACCCGAAATTTTGCCGATTTTTGCGTATACTCGGAGGAAAAATTTCAGGAGGAGATGTTCAATAGTTTTGAGGGAGAATATATAATTTTTGAGAGGAAAATTTTGAAGTGAATTTTGAAGTCAAATGTAGTTAGTTACGTTCTTTCGTCCGGAAAACGATGATTTAATATTAAAAGTGTGACCCTGCCTCCGTCGTTATTGCGCTAAAAAGTTTATATTTTGCGATATACTTGCACGAAAAGTTTACGAGACCGGGTAGGAAATGGTCGCAGCCGAGCTAATCTATTGAGGCTAGCCATAAATTTCCATGAGTAGAAAACATGTAATTATGTGTAAAAGTTTAGTAAAAAATAAAATTGTCAGAATCTTATGAGAGTTTTTCCTTTCATAATTCCGGTGGTATCAATCGAAATTTCCTACAATTTGAGAAGGTAGTCGGGGGACTTATCAGATCCTCTCCGATTTGGGATCCATGTTATTCAATTGAAAACCGCAAGCATCATCAGTCAACACTCATAAAACCGCAAAAACGATGTTGATGGCGAACCTGCAAAAACGCGTACCTCCTTACTGATGTTTCAAAACCTAAGCTTCTAATATATTTGTTTTAAGCGGCACAAACCAACGCGATGTTTCGATATTCTTACCGACTATTCTTCACAATGAGAAAAAAAAAACCACGAAAGTTTTCAAGGGACGTTAAGCTATACTTTCCATTTAAAAAATGACGAATGACAGGAAGTCTGGCATCGTCGCGAAGCGAGATACGCGATTTTGGAGCTTCTTCGTTCGCGCCGTCTAGTAGTCGCCGCCCGCACTGACACCCACACCGGAGCATGTTCGCGGTCTATCCAATGAATTTCGACCACTATACGGAAATCTCGAAAATGTTGATTGCTACGCCCGAACCCCGAATTAGCGAGCCCGAGCGCGCATTAATATGAAATCCCTGGCAGTTTTCGAGTGTGCGAAGACGATTCGGCAGGAGGTTGACCCCGGAAACGACGAAAATTTAGACGAGAGGCGATAAAAGACGTGGCGTCATAATGAAGAGATTTAGAGCTCGTTGGCCTCCTGAGGGGTGCTCTACTGCTCCCTGCGCTAAATCTAGAGGCGGCGCACAATGGATCCAGTCAATAGGAGAGGTCGGACAAAATTTGGAAACTTTAAACGATTATAACTCCGTTTATACACAACTTTAAGGTCCCGGAAGTGGTTCTATTGGTTTCCTCGTGAAATTCTCTTCTCGAAGCACCCCTTAAAGTTTAAAATGTGGCAAAATAAACATTGGAATTTGCAGTTTTAGTCGAATACTTCATGTCCGACCTCTCTGATTGACTCGATCCACTGTACGGCGGCGGACGGATAGCGGGTGAGCGGCGCGGCTCGCGGCGGTGGGACAACGCGCGGCGGCGACAGCGCGACACGGGATGATTCAGGGACGCCCGACGCGCGACGGCCCGAAGGCGAAAGCCCGAATAATTCATTCATTCCCCCACAGATGAATATTTGTGGCCAGTCCATAGATGTCACTCTCACTAAGTTCAAAAACCCTCCTCATATTGTCGCTCCGGCTAATCTCGTCGCTTTTCCTGTTTCGAAAAATTTTTATAGGCTCCTAGAAAATTTTCAGGGTCAAGTCGGGGAGCAGAGATCCGCTCCTCTTCTATTTTTAAGAAATTGGGAGGAGGCGTTAAAACACACATTAATTATGAAATTAGTATTAAAAAAAATACGGGGGATTTCCGTCACACGAACCGAAATGGTTTCGTATGGTGGTTTCCTTTCAAGTTCAAGATCGGTTCACGATTAAGAGCTCATCTGTTGGAATTTTCGACGAGTAAGCTCTTAATCTAGTAAACTGATCGTTGTAGTTGGCGGTACTAAACTTCAGATCGGTGAGCCGAAGGTTAAGTTCGACAAACCGAAAAACTTTGGTTCACATATAAAAAATTCCATATCCATTGAAGTTTTTAGGTTCGGAGAACTGACCGTTCAGTTCATCGGACGGAAGCATGGTTCTGTGTACTGAAGCTGTCGGTTCGCCCGACTGAAAGCTCAGTCCTCTGTACCGAAAGGATTCTAAGGTAATAAGGTTGTTGTATGATCCAGGAATTGGCTTGCAATGAGCATTTCTCGTGTAACTTTACGCGACAACCAACCTCCCTCTTCCGTAGCGCTTATCGACGGCGTAAGTCGGCAATCACATATCTCGTTTGCGATGTCTAAAAATCTCCGCCTCTACGTTATTTTCTTAGAGGAGAACAAATTGACATCATTCCTTAAAATTTTTGCAGAATTTTCTTCGCACAGAGAAGAAAAATCACGGCAGTTTTAAAAAATTGCCGTTCAGTAATTTTCCGTTTAAAAAATGAAGTATGACAGGAACTCTGCGACGTCGCAAACCGAGTTTTGTGATTGCCGACTCACACCGCCGTTATGTGACGTAGGGCAATATTATTTTTTTAACACGTAAAGATAAAATGCGGTAACGCTCTCCTCGACCACCAGGACCTACCTGGGACGTTAGTTGTTTTAAGAAGACGGCCCGAAAATATGTTGGCGGTACGGAAAGAGAGAATTTTCACTACATGATAGATCCTCTGTTCAATAAAGTGTTCGAATCGGCGATTTCAAGCTATAAAATACTCCGAAAATCACCGCATTTTAATCTTCAAGCATAAAATTAGGAGCCTTTGAGTGTAAAAATTCTCGTCGTAAGTGTTTCAAGGCTTCAAGTGCAAACTGAAGCGTAGCGCTCTCGGATAACGCGGGTTGTGATAGATTACCCGTCCAACCAGGGGCGGACTGGCGGGCGGGAACACCGGGAAAAATCCCGATGGGCCGGTTGGTATTTTGGGCCGGTCGGTAAACTGTGTTGTTTTATTTTTCTTTCTTTATTTATTTCTATAGTCCAGAAGTATTGGAAAATGGGAAAAATGGGATAAAATCGTAAAGAACTGGCCACTTTCTCATAAAATAGGGTGAGGCTCCACGGGCCTCCACTATGGTCCACGGGGCCGCTTTATGCTCCACGGTCGCAGCCAACTTTAAAACCATTTTGTTACTCTAATTGCGTGTGTTGGTGGTAACAAATGGCTTCAAAATGCCTCTTTGGGGTTCTAATTTTTCAAAATTTCCCGGGGGAGGGCCTCCGGACCCCCTTTTGGGTTTTGGGCCGGTTTGACTGTACATTTCCCGGTAACTTTTTTCGTCTCAGTCCGCCCCTGCGTCCAACTCCAGATTCGCCGACCGGAAGTTTCGGTTTGCTGAATGAAATCCACTCAATGAGCTGAGAAGTGGGCGGGGCGGTGTCCTATTTCATCCCGCTAGCGCCGGTTCTGGTGCGTGGATTTGCTTCCCAGTATATGAAGTGCTAATCGAGAGAACATTTTTTTGTGTCCAATTACTTACCATGGCATATAAACTAATTTTTTTCGTCTCGTTGGGTTTCTGACCCCCAGAATCCTGTCTTTTCCTCACATTAATTAGCTAATATGGGGCTTAATCATCATCCTCCTGCAGAACCGCCCACTTCTTCTCAACGCTCAAGTGTGTCAAAATCTCTTGAGCCGCGAATCCTAAGATTTGATAGGACTCACAGGGTTCATGATTGTTTGCTATCGCGCACATGACGTGTATTAAAAACTGAACGGGCGAATGAAATAGCAGAATCCTTTCTCGTTCAAGCTTTTCAGAGCCAACTATTGAACCGAATGCGATGGCCCTTAAGGTATGAATAATTTTGCATTATTTGTAGGGGTGCAAAAAATCGAATCTTCCATTTTCAAAATGGCCCTTGCGCCAAAAATATATAGAGAAATGATCATTGTTGAAAATTCATCTATGTTGACATTTATGATTTTTCATTCTCCATGATAAACAGCTCTGTGAAAGTTCTTATTAAAAGGCTTGCCGGAAAAATTTCCGCCAAATTAACTCAATACGAATTAATTGAAAATACGAATTGAGAATACCTCGACACGCAAATACAGCAATTTAGGAAAATAAATATTCCTTTGGAGCAATTTAAAAGTGATAAGCAGCAAAATATCTCACAAAAAATAAAGAAGTACGAGGAAAATCCACCCATCCTCGCCATATGTCCTGATTGGACGTGCGATGAATTCTCCTGCTTTCTTCGAGCAATTTTGACTTTTGAGAATGATACCACTCTACGGTCACGCGGGAGCTCGGGTTGCCTACTCTTTAAACTGAAGGCAAACTGACAAAGAGCTGAAGTCAGATCTACAACGTTTTTTAAGGCTTTCTCCGATGCTAATAAAAATTTCTCGATAATTCTCGATTTTCCATTTTTTCGATTTTTTCGATTTTCTCGATTTTTGCCCTTGTTTTTCATTGCCAAATTTTACTACTAACTTGATAATTTTTAAAAATTAGTCGGATGGGTCCCCAGAATCTGTTTTTCTGGGGGTACTCAAAAGCCCAGTCTCCACCTGGATTCATCGGAAGTACACATCATGCAGGTTCCAGGCTGTTCTCCACCAGGCCGGCCCTAGAAAATGGTTCTGCAGGGGCCAGGGGCCACTCTATTGGCAAGATTTTGACGCCCCATTTGAAACTTTTTTAAAAATCTCGAGGAGCCTCTCAGCATTGTTTTTAAAACTTTTTTCCCCTTCATTAGAAGGGACCCCGCAACCGAGATTCTGGTGCTCAGCCCGGAAATTTGGAGTCACATTGTCCCCGTTTTTAGGCACAAAATAGTGGATAACTGAGGTCACACTAACACCTTCGGAATGAGAGGTAATATTAATTAAAATTTAAAATGTACGAGGGAGTACACTGCCTGATCACTTCTCAGTCCAACCCCCCGAAGCGCATCCCGCTTCAGGCGCTATGCGATACTTTTATGATTTCGATTTCATATTATAGAGTGTGATTAGAATATCGATAGCGACATTGCGAAACCACGTACTTCCGCTTGCGACGTTGCAGACTTCTGGTTAAACTTTACTTTTTTTTTTGGAAAACTAGTCAAGGTAATTTCTTTAAGAACTTACTTGATTTTTCTTCTCTAATAGCTCAGTAATTCGTCACTTGTAACTCCGGCTCATATTCAACCTGAATGGTATTATTTATTCTCATATGCGATTTTACGCTCAAATCCTTATAAGTTAGGTGGAGTAGTAGCTGTATTTTTGTAATTTTAAATTTGTTAACAATACTATTTTGTGACAGCAGAATTTTGTGTGAAAATTTTGAGCAATAAAGCTGGCTTGTTTCTCTTCGACATAACAAGACAGAGCGGAAATTTTAATACACGGCAATGTAGATAATAGGTTTTACATTTTGGCCATCGATATGACCGTTAATGGACAATTTCTAACTTGCCTGTCTCCTAAGCAGTGCTTTCGAGTAAATAATGAAGATGAATATGAGGAAAAAAGGAGGAGGAATTCATCACACATCGTTCCTTTAATGATGCTCACCTGGCGATGCAAAAAATACATATGAAAGGTTAATGGCACTGCTATCCCTTCGATGATGCCCTAGGCAGGGGATCACTGCCGTGCTAAGGAAGAACGCCGTATGAACCTTCAGACGTTGCCAAATTTCCCTCGATAAAACACGAATTTGTTTGTAAACTTGGGAATATTTTTCTTCCAATTTTCCAGATAATTTTGCTCGCAATTTCACCGAAAAGTCCGAAACATTTCGAGGGGAATTATTGAAACACGACCCAAAAAATGACCATTTTATCGATGGAAATTTGACAACTTTCGAATGTTCATACGGCGTTCTTCCTTAGCACCGCAGAGCAGTGGAGGCGAGGGAGCGAGGGCCAACGCGACGCCGATTTTTCGACGGAACCCAACGGAGCGACGCGACGCGCGATGCGGTTCCGAGACGACGCCGCGACTCAGCGGCCGCCCGCAACACTCGGGACCCGGCGCGATGATATTAGTGCGATTCCGAGTTAATTTACCATCGGCAATTTCTTGGCGAGCGCCCAAAAATGCTTGTATAATTGTCTCCAGTTTGCGTGTCTTCCTATGATGGACACGGAGCGGTGTGACGAGGACGGCGGATGAAGGCGTTGCTCCGTCGCCTGGGTCATTGCTCGCCCCGACCGCCAAGGCCCGGGGCTTGAAATTTTTCAGCCGAGCGGGTGAAAGTTCCTTGGACTTACACCGCTGAAAGAGAAAACCGCTCGGCGCCGCTCCGGGGTAAATTCGGATTCAGGAAATATTTATTGGTCGGCGGGGAGTAACGACAAGTTTTTTATTCATTAGTGCTTAAGCATGGGCAGTGGGCTGCGTACCCTCCGGACCATACTGCCGTGCTAAGGAAGAACGGCGTATGAACATTCGAGAGTTGCCAACTTTTCTTCGATAAAATGTGAAATTTTGAGGAAAGTTATGAATATGTTTCCTTGAAATTTTCAGGAAATTTAGACAAAATTGGGAACAAAATTATCTGAAAAATTGGAAGAAAAATCTTTTTAGATTTACTAGAAAATTCTTGTTTTATCAAAGGAAATTTGGCAACGCCTGAAGGTTCATACGGCGTTTTTCCTTAGCACGGCAGTATACTACCGAGCTATGGAAAAACGCCGTAAGAACCTTCGTCAGTTGCCAAGTTTCCTGTGATTAAATACGAGCTTTCAGGAAAACTCGTTAATTTTTCCCGTTTAATTTTTCGGAGAGTTTTTTTTGTGATAAAATCTAAATTATCTGAAAATTTCGAGAGAAAATAATCATAACTCTTCTTGATAATAGCCACTAAATTGGAGAAAATTTGGCAACACTCGAATGTTCATGCGACGTTTTCTCCTCATTACAGTGGTATAAGAATAAGATTTGTTGTTGTTTATGTGTATGGTTGAATTAAGTACTTCTAATTGAGTTCGATAAAAAGATGTACGTGCGTGCGTTCGTGCGTGTGTGAGGGATGCTATTTCAACTTGGCAAAGTCGCTGAGGATTTTACTGGACTCGCATCAAATCTAGAGTGGATGATTGTCTGTAGACTTACAGTTCGAACAAAAAGTCTCATCCGCCTAAGAATGTTCAGAAGTCGTAACTTAAAGTTTTCCCATTCGTATTAAGCTAAATTGTGGAAAGATGGTGCTAAGCTCCGGACAATACAGGAGGTCAAGTTTTCTTTGAACAGGCACTAAAGGCTCGTATTCCAATTGAGGAGCTTTCTGGAAAAAGGGCACATAGCAAAAAATCGCGTATGAGAAAAATGCATCTTAAGTTTCCATCATTACTTTCCGGTAACTTACATCGCAGCTTGGACTCCCGATTGCAAATGTAAGTCACAGTCAGTGGCCATAGAATAATGCTGTAAACTTCAAATGGATTTTTCTCTAACGCGACTTTTTGCTCTGTGCCCTTTTTCCGGAAAGCTCCTCAATTTCATACTTTTCTTCCCCTTTGAGAACTATTAAAATAATTTCAGCGGGTAAGTACATATTATCCGGCAGTTGGTGTATTGCATGACATGCCTTTCCTAAAAATTTCGAGCCTCAGATCGAGGTCTTTTCGCAATCAGGCTGGGCTTCAAACTTTAAAACCATATTTTTAAATTGAGAAAAATATTGCGATGATTTTCTCTTTGACCCCGGACTTTAACGACGTTTAAAGTCAGTTTTAAATTGAAGAAAAACCAACCCATTCATATTTCATCCGATTTCATATATTTTAATGAATCGCTGTTCTGAAGAAAACCGCAGGTTTATGAGTTCCGATTTTTCTTCCTTGAGTGTCGAGGAGACGCCCCGGCGGCACAGTGGATCGAGTCAATAGGAGAGGTCGGACAAAATTTGGAAACATTAAACGCTTATAACTCCGTTTATTAACAGTTTTGAGGTTCTAAAATTAGTTCCATGGGCCTTCTCGTGAAATTTTCTAAAAGTAGCACCCATTGAAATTCAAAATAAGACGAAATAAACATTAACATTTGCAGTTTCAGTCAAAAATTGTACGTCCGACCTCTCTAATTGACTCGATCCACTGTGCGCCGCAGTGAAAACTTATCCTCGTGCCAACATTGAGGGGAAACAGAGAAAACTTATTTCCTTTTTTCATTTTAAGTGCTTTTACTTTATATGCGTGTATGCTTCATATATGGAACGTGAAATTTCGAAGAGGCCAAATGAATTTCACAAAATTTCAAATACGAAACTTCCAGCAAGGTTAATAATATTGAATATAAATCCCCATTTGAGGCTGTGGTAAAGAATCCATTATTATATGGTGTTCGTTACAAACACTCTGTTGATCGATCTTTTTTCTTAGGTTTAAATGGCAGATCAATCGGTATATTACAAAGCAAGCTGTGCCACGCCACAGGCTACCTGATGATTTGCTGTGTATGAAACTTTAACTAATGCTGAATTTTACTGCAATTTATCTAAACGTCAATATCACATTATTTTTCAGCTGGGAGAATCGAGTAAAACTCACTGAACGTTTCGCTGAAATGGTCTTTCAGAAACGAAAAATACAATGATAAAAGTCACTCTTCCCCAGATATAACGCTAATCGTAATACGACTATTTCAACTCCTGGGTCGCTCAAATTGTATCCATCGAGTTGAAGGCGAACTTGGCCTCCAACTGCTGTTAACAGATATTTATAGATAATCGCAAAAGCGGAGCTAAATTTAATGAACACTCTTGCTGGTTAAAGATTTGAAGACTAAAAACTTTATGGATGGTTATAGTCGAAAAATTCGTGCTTCCAATTGAGACGTTGCAAAACTCAGATTATGTTTTCTTTTTTTAAAAAAAGAACAAAAACAGCAAACTTTTTTTCTCGAGTTAATTGTAAATTTATTTCCCTCCTTCAAAATAACGCTCAGAAAATTTCAATGACATGAACATTGGAGTCAATACCAAAGGTCGCGGTATTTTTAAGAAAGAATTGGATATCACTGGGTATTTTTGAGTGTTGCGATATAGATACGCATTTTTTGACTAATGTGAGCCATCGAAACAAATTGTTTCGAAATGTGGGTCATAAATTTAATTTGTCTCCTTCCTCTAAATTCTGACTTGTCGCACGAAGTGGCAGGAATTCTTCAGATGAGAACCTGTACTACTGAACACTTTTCACGACGAAAAGAATACCTAATTTCTTGATCATTGGGTATATGACCTCTTTTCTTGAATTAAATGTAACGTTAATTTTACAAGTCATTTCTTAGTAGCGATGACTACTAAAAATGAGAGGAGAGGAGAGAAAACGTAGTCAAGCTTGTTAGAAGTGATACTTTGAGGCGAAAAGAGGAAACACAAAATTCCAAATGATACTCATTTATTTCAAAATTCAGAAACATAACTGATACAGTTTACACGGTAGAAACGTATGACCTAATACCTACTTAGAACTTCGCAATATTTCAGGTGGAACATTATCTGTTATTTAATGAAACAGCAAGTGATGGGTAAATATAAATGAAGAATTGACAAAATAAATGGGCAAAGACAAACTGCAAGAATTAGGCCACGGGTAGATGAAGAATCAACTTGAAAATTAGATAGTTTTGACGAAATAAACATAAATAAATTAAAAAGACCGGTGACTAAAATATTTAATGAACTGAGCAAGGTTAACTGCACGGCTAATTAACGAACGCCGTTTTGAAATCGTTTACACGTTAGGAGACAATAGTTGACTCCTGAAATATAGAAAATGATAAAGGAAAAATGATAGAGGAGAAAAGCAATGAGATACAGTAAAGAAAGGTGCACTTACTGCACCTAGATATTTGAGTAAATAACATTAATATGGGAGTAAAAGAAATTAAAATTGCCTTCGAAGTTCTCAGAAAAGATGAGATAAAACTAAGTAAATTGGGTTGTGAATCACTTCACGTTCTAAGGTGTTTGACATCGGCTATAAATTTGGCAGAGCTTAGTTTAAGCACTGCTGCAATTAGCAAAGAAATGAGTTTAAACGTAATAATAAATACAAAATAAATAACACAAAAATCAAAACAAACAAAATGAATTTTAGAAATGAACTTAATATTGAGGTTCCTATGCTTGCTTCAGCCTTTACAACTAAAACTGATTTTTGTCATTCTAGAGAGAATGCAATCAGACTATCAGCTGCTGAGCGTGGTTAAAATCACTTTCTCTCATGATAGGCATAAAACAAAAGTTTTGGAAAACATTTCGTTTATTTTTCTGGCTGTTTGAACTTGGACAGAACCTAAAACCAAGCGGAAACATCTGAAAAAAAATTGGTAAATAAGTAAAATCTTATGAACTGGTAAAAATGCAGATATTTGTACTCAATGGTACTTTTTTAAACTTACTATGATTCTTAAAATTTTCTTAGTCGACTCGTCAAGACATAGGAATCAAAATAAATGTTCAAAGAAAGCACCTTCTCAAGTTAATTGAAAGGGAGGGGGACATATTAAACATTTGACTGCTTTGTGAGGAGTAAAGGAGGATACTGTTAGGTAATTTACAACAGTATTTCTGCAGTTCTTTCACTACTTCTAGAATATTATCACAGAAAAAAAAAGAAGTTTCTTTCAATGAAGAAAGCTAAATTGCTTAAATTAAACAAAGGATTAATGATAATTACAGTAATTTGAATTTTCAGATACTCTGAAAGTGAGGTCTGGTTTTTTTTCTCAGGAGAGCAATAATAATTATGATGGAAAAACATAGAAAAGTTTGTCAGAGAGTTCATGAGCAGAATGAGACCTACAAATACAATGACATTATCGAAAAGAATTGATTTGATTCAAGTTGCTTCGAAGCTAAGTCTCCACGATGTTGATCATTTGATGGTTCACAAACTGTTGATCATGTGTGCAATCCGTTCTCATAGAACCATTAATTCATATGGCTTAAGTCAAAACAGATAAAGTAATATATTAAGTACTTCGGGGTCGATCTTCATTTCAACTCTAAAATCGTGAGAAATTGCATTGCATTTGCTACTGGGAAACTGCATATCAAAGTTAATCAAAGAGTAAAAAGCATTATCATCAATTGAGTGATTGAGGAATAATTTTGATCTTACGGGATGGTATAATGGTCGATTTTTCCATCCGTTTTAAGTAAACGTAATTCAGGATGGAAGGAACATCCATTGTTATAATACTATGAGCGTAAGCAGGACACATCAGGGGAAATTATGTGAAAGTCAAAATTAGAAATCTGAGTCAGAGGAGTGAAATCAGAAAATTTTTTGGAATAGATAGGCTAACCAGACCAAACATACATCACTGCGGGAAACTTAGAAGAGTAAAACATAATGGTAGTATCTAATTCAATGGATTTGCTACCTTATACGTAAAAGCTTACGGCGCTAGAACCCGCTCTTATGCGAGGGGAGAGTAATTCAAAACTTAAAGGAAAAAAGCGTAGTTGTTAAAATTAAGAGAAATAGAAAATACTCCCAAGTAAAAATGAGCGTAATGAACAAACATAAATAACACTTGCATGACTAATTACGTGACAACAATGATTGTTATGATAAATTTATTGGGGGCAGTTAAGAGAGTCAAGAGATGTCTCGTGAGTAAGAAAGTAGATATGAGCAAACAATGGAATATCGAATTATTCAAGGTTTAGAGACTTCTTGCAATGATCGATCTTACCCTGTCAAAATGGAAACATGTTAACTGGTTTTGATATTTACTTTGTACAAATTTAGCACAGGTTTGGAACATACCGCTTTTGATTTTTTGAGATGATGCATAAATTTTACTGAAACTTGATTTTTGAAAAATGTTGAGCATAAAATGGTACGAAAAATTTAATTCTTGAAAATTTAAATTCTTTTATTGAGTAAATTAAGGGAGTGGCACTGTATCCTGAGATAGAGAAACTATTATTTGTAAAAAATAATTTGAAAATTTTCATTTTCGTTTTTCTTGCAGTAAGATGAATGAATTATGAAAAGGAGCAAATCATTAATTAACTAAACAAAAAGAAAAAAAACTGGAGACGAGTAATTACATGAAACATGAACATGTACGTTAACAATTCAAAAATATAAAATAACACTATTATTAAAAAGAAAAAAGTACTATAAGTAATACAAACAAATAATGACAAAGATTTAACACCTAGAACAAAAATAAAAATTTTCTATTCACATTAGTATGTGCAAACATAGTCTATTTACAAAATATGTACAGGAGAAAAGAAAAATATATATTTCCAGTAGATACAAACTAAACTTTAAATAAGCGTAAAATAGTTCCAAGACAAAAAAATACATTTGCTTTAAGATACGAAACTTCAAATGAGAAAAGTATAAGACAGTTACAAGAGGAATTGTTAAATAAAAATAAAAATAATAGTGAACAGAAAACTGCCAATAAGTTACTGAGGGCATGACATGATACGGGGTGTGTTGTTGAGTAGAGGGATAGGCGTAGAAATAAAAGAAGCAGAAGTATTTGATTATGAACAGAAATGTTGGGACAAGGCATCTCCGCCATTGTCATAAATTGCCTGAGGTGTGTAGCTGTTCTACCACAATTTCGAAAGAGTAACATTGTAAATATACATGGGGCTGCAGTTTTGAGAATAGTCAACAACGCAAGCATAAATGAGATTCAGATCTGAAATATAACAGTAAACGGACGGGATTTTAAAAAAAATAAAATAAAAAAAATAAAAGGGCACACTATTTAGCGACAAGAAAGAAAAGCGAGAAAACGACTGGCCTTACCTAAAAATGTTCAAGGACTTCGGCGTAATCTGTCAGCTTTTAAATTGTCATAATTAAGTAAAGTGGAGCGACAAGAATGATGCTGAAATAGTGTGTGGGTCGGGTCGGCTAAAATTGAAAAAATCAGGAGAAAAAAGACAGAAAAAGGGATGAAGTAAGGGGCAAAGAAGAAATTTAAAAGTGGTCGACTTTAAAATACCCTTTCACTGCAGAGAGGAAAATAGGAAGGTAGGTCAGAGAAGCTTTTACAAGAACTTCGGTACTGAAAATGAAAGAAAAAGAATCCTCTTGTTTGAACATTATCACACTGTCTTGAGAAATAAATTAACTCACGAATCTTAGTTTTAATTTCATCAAACTTAAATAACCATAATCCTAACTTTAAATTTCATGAGGTACTAAAAAAATTGATAAATGCAAGTTGAATCATACATAGACTGAACAATTAATGTTCCAGTTAAAAATTTACAATCAGTTCTTCGAAAACAAAGGAAGTAAAAAAATATGACAAAGATAAAGCAAAGAAAAATAGAGGTGATATACATAAATTTACAAACAGTTTTTAAAAAATAAATCACAACATTCTATTAATCTAACACTTTCAAAAAGAGCAGGGAAAATAAACCTAACTCAATAGCAAATCACAAGGAAGCAAGACTAATACTTCTTTTAAAATGAACTATGATTAGGAAAAATGAGAGAGGCAATGCGAGAATAGTTTCATTCAAAATCGTTATTTATGAACTGAGTAATCCATAATCGAACTAGGCGAAACACCGTATTGTAGAAATCCAGGATAAAAGGGAAGGAAAATTCAATTCCATCATAAATTGCAGAGTTACAAGGGTCTGAAACTGTCAAACGAAATAAAAATAATCCGAGGGGTAAAATAAGAGGTTAAATAGTATTGAAAAAAGAGAAAAAGCATTTAGAGTCTTATGGTAACATCATTTTACTCGGGCTTCGTTTCTAGAAAGGAGAGAGAAAATCGTATTAAGTACAAATACTTGTTTAAAACGATCAGAATAGACATGTTACGAGTAAATTTAGCAGTCCTCCATGAATAAATACAAATGAATAAATAAAGAAAAAAAAGTTTCAGGAGAGTGGAGAAAAGAACAAAAATGACAGTCTTTTGAAAAGACAACAAAATCAAGTTTAAGGGTAAAAAAATAGTTAAAAAGGCTAACAATAAAAACATTGTTGGTAAATTGAATGATTAAGCTATACTACACTACTACTTTATCTTACAAGAAATTATATCATCCTCAACACAATAATTGAACTTAACTTTACAAACAGTATTTCTCGTCATTTCTGCCGGCAGAAAGCATTTTGAGTTGGAATTTGAAAATGTTCCGACTGGCAGGAGATTAAATTATGAGACTGTACCTTGACTATCAACTCTATCTGTACTAAGCATCATCAATATTGTAAAGCTAGTTGTTAATTATTGATAGTATTCACAAAGAGAGGGGTTTTAAGGATGGATACTAACCAGGAGATGGCAAGGGGCTGAAATACTACATTTCAGGGGGTTTACTGCTTCCAACAACTGCATTCATTTATTCAGTAAGTAATAGAGAGTAGTGATGTACCTTCCTTTAGTACAACGATGTGCAGATTGCATTTCTGAGGCTACGCATACATGAGAAAGGATGAAAAATTTGACCTAGCAATATATTAGGAGAAGTAAACTAATTAAGAGCTAACAGAACTCAAAACTATAAAGTATGTTGCTAACGCTGATTTTCAGCCACTTGCATGGTCTCTCGATGACTAAATTCAATATTCACTGGGAACTAGGCTGCTACGCAGTACGCAACCGGTTACAAATTTAATTCTGCGTATAATCGTAAATAATCAAGTATGTATGTATATAAAAAAGAAAAATTTCTAATTGCATCAAACTCAAGACCACATCACGCATTCCGTCGACAGACGTCACGGGGACCGATTGGAACATAGGATTTCAGAGTCAATAGTGACCGTTGCATATCCTGCACCGAGTAAATTGATCAAGCGAAGAAGTTTGAGAGATCTCAGTCTTGCCTCAATTAATTTAGCACGTCTCTCATTTTCGCGCGTCTATCGACGGAATGCACGTTGCGCTCCGGGCGAAGACGCTCAGAAAAAAGATAAAAAATAAAATGGATGCTGAGCCGCAACCGGTGAAATTGGTAAAATTCGTTTGTGAAAACCTAGCCAGCGCTCGCAAAGCGCGGTCGGAATACAGCCTTCAGGAATGTTTCATTCGAGTATTCAACCTCGCCTCGCACCTAGCGGGCGGCCGCTAGGGACTTGCGGAGCATGGAGACGGCCGAGCGGAGGCCTTCCTGCTTCCTGCGGAGGGCGGCCAGCTCGGCGCTCATCTGCTGGCTGGACGTGCTGAGCTCCATGCAGAAGAGCGCCGCCTCGTTGAGGATCACCACCTTGGGCGAGCGCTTCTTGTGCTCGATCCGCGGGACGAGGCACCGCAGCTCCTCGAACGAGTTCCGCAGGTCGACCCGACGCTTCCTCTCCATCGAGTTGTGGAAGGACCGCCTGTCCGACGGGACCTCCCCTTCCGAGTCGGTGTAGCCGAAGCGGGACTTGGCCGGCGAGGACTTCTTCTTGGTGACTCGGGCGCGCTTTCGGTTCTGGGCGCGGCGGGCTTTCGGGTCTTCGGTGTAGTCGTCGTCGTAGGAGAAGCTTTTCCGTCGCTTCCGCTTGACGTAGCGCTGTGACTTCGTGAAGTAGGTGCTCGGTTCTTCCAACTCGTTGCTCGAGGATTCGTCTTCGTCCTCCTCGTCCTGGGTCGCGATCGCCATCGCTCTCGTCCGCGACGTGCCGCTCGGCCCGAAACAGTCCCGCGAAACGCTCGAGGAGCGTGAGGAAGAGCGGATGCTGCTCGTGTCTTGGAACGATACCACGTCGACTTCTTCTTCCTCTGAAACAGAACCAAAAATAACAACTAATCAGCAACTTGCAGTTCAATTCATGCATTAGGAAAACCTGAGACATATCTAGGCCTTCAAGAACACTTTTACTTTCGGGGTTTCATCACTTCTTCATTGGCTGCAGGGAGTTGCCGAACTGGTTCCAAGTGGCCGAATTGGTTTCCGTTCCCGAGAACTGTCTTGGTTCCCATTCCCAAGGACGGTCTTGGTTTCCATGTCCGAGGACGGTCTTGGTTCCCATTCCCAGGTTTTGGTTCATCCGGGAACCAGTTCAGACTAAGAGGGACGGCCACGGAAACCAATTCGGGTTCACACCGACAGCAACGGTCGTCTACCTTTCTTTTGACTCTTAACTACCTCTTGAGAAGATAGTTGCTTGGTTGCTCAACGAATGGCACGGCAAGTCATTTAATAGCCAACTAAGAGGAAGGATGTGGGTAAAAGTTGAGTATTAAGGTCCCGAGAGTACAAGCTTCCATTATGGCCACCCCGGTTGAGGCGATCAGCATGACAAACATGAAGACGATTCATTTTATCGGAGGGTTTGAAAGTCTTTGTGAAAATTTTTTCGATGGATAGCCCCCGGGCCTCACTTCGGCCCTACAGGAAACGCCTTCCTGGGAGCTGATAACAGAATCTGTTGTTGGATTTTTTCTCGGGTTGGCCCTACCATCACTGATGGTATGGTGCTAAACCTGATGGAGTCGATAATACAGCATTTGCAGAAGACACTACTTATATTCATATCAGACTTCCAAACGAGGAGTTTTCACAGTTTTATGATTATCTTGACAAGTAATCGGTGTAAAACACGATGATGAGACTGCGACATGCGCAATTGACCCATTAACATTGAGAGAGCGACGAGGCGCCGTATTATGTAAATTGCAGCATGACTGGAATCCGTTGGCATTAAGATATTTCGTTCGTCTAGAAGACCAAGACCACATCGCTCATGACTCGGCGTCGGCGGTCGGCGCGCTCTCGCTCCAACTAATCGCGGTGCGCGTCGATTCATGTGCCATTGTGCCGGTCATGGTCACGGCCATGGTCACACGAGTTCATCACTCGCACGACCAGTTCGCGGTTCGCGCTAGCGCTCGCGCGGTTCCGACCCGCGCCCGCGACTCGCGTTGCGTCGCAGTCCCCGCCGCCGCCGCGGCATTCTCGTCTTCTCGCGCCAACGCAAACACACCCTGCCCCCGGATTTCCAATCTTTCGTGTCCGCTCCGTGCATCGAGGTCGCATGACAAATAGTCGCGCCTATCGAAATTCGGGAAACAGGTCGAAAAATTAAAATTTCCGAACATTTTTTCAGGGCAGGGTGTCAGCTAAAACATGCTGGCCAAAAATCAGTACTTTTTCAGTACGATCCTGAGACATTTCGTACCTTCTTAACAGAAAAATTCAGTACTTTTCTAGTACCACCAATAGAGAAATTCGAAAAATTTCAAAAGTTTGAATTTCTCGCTTAAATTGCTACAAAAATGCCAAAAAAAGGAAAAAATTCTGGACCTCCTTGCGGAATTTCCGCACTTTTTCAGTACTTCCGGACCACCCTTGAAAAATCAGTACTATTTCTGGACTTTCCGGACTTGTGGGACACCCTGCAGGGGTAATAACGAGCGACATCCGAGCGATACCTCCGGTAGTCGTGGCACGATTTCTTTGCATCTATCTCTCCTCAGCTCCAACTCAGATGTTCAGTCGTGGAAGGGAGAAAAAATGCCAAAAAATGTACCAAGTCGTCAATGATCAGAAATTATAGGGCTCAATTTAAGATGTTAATTCTGTTCCGGTGATCGTACCAAGTGGAGAACGTTCGGTATAGGAAGTTATAGAAAGAATCACACCCGTTAATTAAGCACCCCATAAGCAGTTGGTATTGATTTTGAAAAAAAGGGGGGGATGTTCGATGGGTACATGTAGACTTGTACCCAAGGACTAACATCGCCACCTACAAAGGCTAAGTAACAGAAAATCAGAAATTATTTTAAAGAAAAAGAAATTAAAGTCCTTAGTATTTCTCCCTTTCCTGCGCGTTGAAATGAGTGTCACTTATGGCGAGTGATGATCCGTTGTGATCCTTGAGTCATGAGAATGGTCCTTTTTAAGGCCCAAAAATAAGTATGCGAATATTTAAATGCAGTACGCGTTCGCGGGAATACCCTAAAATCAGCCGGTTTAGGAACCAAACCAAGGATGCCATGCTTGAACACCTTGTAAAAACCGGCTAGATATTGTGATAGTGTACAGTGATGCACCTACCATAAGTTACTCTGGAGAAGGGACTTGGGGAAAATTTGAAGGGGGGGGGGGGGGGTATCGTGTATTACCATTAATCGTCGCCTACTTTGAACCGAGGAACTTGCGCGCCGAACTTCATGTGAACCGACGGGGGTATACCTAACAGTATCTTGAAAAAGGGTCGAACAATAATCATTTTGAAACACCCTGTAGGTACGAAGCTTTTGTTGGTTGTAGCTATGCAGGTCATTACTTAACAAGAGGTATTTCTTCGGCATGCGAACATCAGAACTAAACGATAAAGCCGCGAATTCCTGGCGAACGTGGACAAGGATTGGCGATGGACCATCAACATGTCCATGCTCTAATAGAAAACCTCGGACGGCAGTAAATCATAATCATTTAATTTGGCAGCCGTGCGCCGTCCAACGTTCGCGGCATTTTAATTTCAGAAATATTAAATCCACCGATCATCGTAATTAACACATCATAAACCACAGTCCGCGCTGCGTGCCGACTGGAACTCGGCGAGGTATTCCGCTGAGCGGCGACCAGCACTGTCGCGCTGAGGAAGAACGCCGTATGAACGTCCGAGAGTTGCCAAATTTCCCTTCTTCAATATTAATTTATGAGACAAACAATGCTTATTTCTACGAGAAATTGTCTGATACTTTCGATCACATTGCGAAGAAAATTCTCCCTGGAAAATTGCACGGAAAATTTTCACGGGTTTTCCTAAAAATTCGTACTTTATTAAAAGAAATTTGGCAACGCACGAAGGTTCATACGGTGTTCTTCCTCATCACGGCAGAGCAGTACCCGGTTGCATTCTGCTTGAGAAGCTGCACTTGTAGCCGTTGTCGACTCGAGTACGGAGTACGGTTCTGACAGCTCGGGATCAATGAACGATACGGCTTTTGCACGTGGCCGCATTTCATTCAGTTCCTTTTAATCCCCCTCTAATCTACTATGAAAGAGCATGAAGTGATTACTCTTGGAACGGGGGCGGGCTCGACTTTATTAAGTCCACACACGAGTAAATTCTATAAATTACTCGCGTGGAAAATGATGTTGTGTGCCACGCGGCGGCGACAAAGAGATTTCAAGATCGACTCAGTCTTTAATACCGGAGACCGAGTCTGGAGATCAAAGTTTTCCGCGAAAGTCAAGTGCCAGGACCGGAAAAAAGAAAGTTCCCGGTGACTCTTTAAAGTTTGAACGATCATGTAAGCGCGTTTTCCTTTCCAAGTTCCGCAAGAGCTGTATTAGAGCCGGGAATTCCGGAGAAGCTCCCACTTAAATCCCTAAAGATAGGCGGATGTCTAGAGTCCCTGAGACGTAACAGACAAGGTTAGAAATTCGAGCCGGGAATTCCAGAAAAGCTTCCACTTAAGCCCGAAAGAAAGGCGGATGTCTTAAGTCCCTGAAACGTAACAGACAAGGTTAGAAAACTCCGATTCATGTGATCCCCAGGACGTGAACGTAAGAGACAAGGTTAGAAAACTCCGATTTATGTGATCCCCAGGACGTGATAGTGTTTCAACCTTCAGATACAGTCCTCGAGCGAAATCTTCCGGAGATCGTAAAGGAGTCGGAACGAAGGTGTTCAAGCGCGGGAAAACGGGAGGAAAGGCGCGGGAACGCCTTGACGCAGAGTAGAAACCCGCAGGATGGCCGAGCGAGGGATGAAAGTGTAGCGGGGTGGGCGCAGTGCGGCGCATCCTGGAAATGTCAAGGGCGGGCGCGCGCCTCGCCAAGGTCGCGCAGGGCCCGCGCGGGGAGAACGGGCAACGACCGGGACAAGGTTACTACGCTACGCAATGCGCACGGGCAGCGGCGTACAGGGATCGATGAGACGAGACGGGCCCGGCGGAGGGGCGGCCGGGGCGGGAGGGGCGGGAGGGGGTGGGGTGGCGAGAGAGGGGCGCTGCTGTGGGGCGCGGCCGGCGGCGACGCCCGCGGAGACCACGTCACGGGGTTGCATCACTCGCGGCGGCCGGCGGATTAATAATCAATACCCGACCTTCTCAATACTCGGCCTATGGCCACGTGGACTTCATTCAGTCACTCCGTCGTCACACCCTCCGCAGCTTCCCGCTCGGGCAAATCCGCGTCCGGTGTCCATCCGGCGCCAGGTTCCTATTTCCGGAGAAGCACTTGCCTCTTCTGCAGACCTTGTTTAGTAAAGAACATGAAAAGTAGAGACATATACTTTCGATATGTTCAAAATCTACGAGTAAAACAGGGAGGTCACTTGATTCGGGGCCTATTTTGCTACAAAAACTGGAATGATGTGAGTGCGGAGCGGGTGCAGGGTGTCTACTGAAACAGGCTGGTCAAAAATGAGTACTTTTACAGTACTTTTTCAGTACATTCTCGAGAAATTCAGTACTTCCTCCGACAGAAAAATTCCGTACTTTTTTCGTACCTCCATTTGACGAAATTAGAAAAATTTCAAAAATTTGAAATTGCGACAAAAATGACAAAAAATTAACAAAAATTCCGGACCTTTATGCGGAATTTCCGCACTTTTTCACTACTTCCGGACCACCCCTAAAAAATTAGAACTATTTGCGGACTTTACAGGAATTCCAGACTTGTAGACACCCTGGGGTTCCACTTTTTTCGTGGTGTACTTCGCTCTCACATAGCAGATTTCACTTTTTACGAATACATCCCTCGAGCTTTTTGGGGGCAAAATAGGCCACGGAGTGTGTTGGGTGACAGTATACGGTATAATTGTGTTATTGCGACTGACAAGATTAATATTTTTTTTTAAAGTAGTTTTAAGATTTATTTTCCGATTAGGTGGGTCCAATTTCGAAGAACTGCAATTATAACCGAGATTTATCGAAATAATAAGCTTGCTCCGACAAAGTTCGATCATAATTTATAATTTATACGAAATGCCCGTTGAAATAAGCACTCATTCCTTGCTCATTTCCATCGATGCATCAATTCCTGCTGAGAGCGCAGCAGTGACATCTTGTTCTTTTTGAGGTGGCGGTTGTTCTGCCGCGCAATGGAAAAATGCCATGGGAGCTTCTGGACGTTGCCTAATCTTTTCTGATATAAGTCGAATTTTCTTGCGGGTTGACGCATGTTTTTCTTCGATTTTTTTCACAGAATTCAGTTCAAAATTCACTTCATAGTAGCAGGTTTCAAGGAAAAATATTCATGATTTTCTTAAAATAAACTTTATATCAGAAGAAATGTGACAACATATCGAGGTTCATACGGCGTTTTGCCTAAGCACGGCAAAGTTGAACGATTTTCTGACCAGACAGCGAGCCCGTTTCTGTCGCGGCGGAGTCTTAAGTCGGGCTGGATGGGTGCCAAGTCGCCCGGATTCTCATCGGCCGAAGGGGTGAACCTGAAATACCCCGCCCAACCCTCCGCGTAGGCCAATTTTCAGTGCGCTACTCTCACGTCAAGCGTTCACCTTTCCTGAAAATTCCGAAGCCGAAAACGGAATCCTGTCCACGACGTTGCCAAGTTTACAAATTAATATTTGTAACGACTCAAGATATTTTAGACGATAAGAGTCATTGGGTTGCGATGGCAAAATATTCCTCACAGCAACTCATCGGTCCAGACTTTACGCTAACCATGTTTGGTTCGAATCTTCCGTGCTTTCTGATTATTGTCATCATGAGTGTATTTTGCACTAACTAGAAATTCAAATTGTTAGAGAATGTTCGGGATGTGGACGTATAACAAGGGTAGCGCCTCGAATCTCGTGCACCAGTAATTCCCTGGAATGTATGACAGAATTCCAAAAAAAAATGAGAGAGGGAAAAGGGATTGTGAAGTCTTCCTGGAAAGGAAAAAGGCAAATTCACATTTGACCTCGCAATTTGGAGAACTAATAAAAAGGAAAAGTAGCATCACTGCTAGTTTAGATTGAGCTGTCGCTGAAATAACTTTTAATGGATTCTCAAAAAAAGTTAAAAAAACAAGTACACGAGCCGCACCTCTTTTTTTAAAACAAAAAAGAAAATTACGCAGAAGTATAAAGCTTCGGATATGGTAACGCTATCAGGAAGACAGGAATTCGTGTTAGACCTTTTCCGAATTTTCGGGAAAGTTAAAAGCTACACAAGGGAATAAGTGCACAAGTGATCGAGGGGAGGGGGATTCAATGGACACTTCTTACTCAAAAAACGATGAATTGTATGTAGAATTCAGCTAAAATTTTTGCACGGTCTGCCGGCCTCGTTTCCGCCGACGAAAAAAACTCGTTTGCCGGGTCATGGCATGAATGCCAAGTTGTTTCATTCGCCATTCTATTCTTTTCTCCCCTTCACTCAAACCCAACTTCCTCGCAAGTCTCAAGTTGAAGATGATTCGATGAGTGGGGGAAACGCTGAGAGGGATATCGAACATCTTCAGCTGAGATAGGTGATGATAACGCACTTTTTCCAACAAAGACACACCTAGCACATTTCTAGGAATCCTAAATTACTTCGAAAGAGACTCCATGAAAATCTCTCGCGAAAATTTAAAATAAAAATCGAAAGAAAACAACGACGCGCGATTCGGCCACTAGAAGTATGGTTTTCTATCTCATCGATAAAAAAACTTATGTCCATAGGGAAACTAATGGATATGCGTTATTTCTGAACTGAGACAGAAATCGTAGTTCCTAATTGCAAAATGTAGTCAAATTAACCTTATATCGCAGTAATATGAAAACCAATCATTCCCTCAAGCCAACTAAAGTTTTCACATTCGTTTTCCACTCCCGTGCTTTGCATGGGGCCATCGAAAATACAATTTGCTCCTACGAACGTGATTGACGTTTAGAGTCGAGCCAGCTCTGCAGATTCTGGAGCAACTCCTCCACCCACGTCTCTCTTCGCCTAGGCTCCAACAACTTTCGTCGTCAAGATGATGCAGCCTACACTTTCTTTCCGATTCTGCAGTGAATCGTCACGCATCGGTACAAATGGTCGAAAAGTTGAGCTTCTCAGATGCATGAGAAACAAACTCAATTTCGGGTAGGTTCCTGACATCATTTAGTACAATTCAAATTGACATTCTTTTCGATGCAAAAGGGAGGCAACAAAAGATAGGCGTGGATTTAAGTACGATTGAATCGTAGATGTATTTTGTCATACAATTAAAAATGTATCCGAATCAATGGAAAAAATTCGTTCCGTCGATCGAATCATCCTCATCGATAGCCACTTCCTGATTAGCGCTGTCTCCACTCGTCAAAATGGAAGCTCAAAGTGAATCGATTTCAACGATAAGTGACTTGATGCGATTGATGAGTGTTGCAACTCAAAATAGATCGGCGCGACTCTTTTTTGATCAGTAATCGCGAATAGACCGTATTTATCGATCCACTTTGAGCTTTCATTTTGACGAGTGGACACAGGGCTATTCACCCGTCAACGGCACCAACGGTTTCGATTGGTAACCAGCTTTCTTACCCCCGCATTTCATCTAGCATCAGTGTTCTCGCATGAATTTAATGAAAAAAAAAGAAAATAAAAAGAAAACCGCTCCTCTCAAAGAATCCCACCCATCACCAGTTGCCTCCCCTAAAATTAAAAGATTTTCATACACCCTTCACATTCATCGATTGAAACAAATAGACATCACAGATCTACGGAAAAACATAGTCCTACGTCAAACAAAGGGGGGGGGGGGGGGGCAGTGACAAAAAGAAGAGGAGGCGAATCATTTGCTTTCTCTAAGTAATTCACTTTGACCCGTCACTCGACGCTTCAATGGTTTCATACAGTTGCCAAATTTTCGGAAAATCAAGTTACTGTTGTTGATTTAGATTGAATAAGGTCAAAATTTAGGTTATGAGTAGAGAATCTGGGAGCGTGGAGCATGAGGAAGGCTGCTCTCTGCTTGTTGCTAGGGAACTGATATAAACAATGTTTGGGCAAGGAACCTAATAAAACGATCCATGAGACCTTCGTTGACAACCGTGCGTACGCCATCGAAAACATAGAATTCTCTGGAGAGATTAAAAATTTCAGATGGAAAGGTTTTCATATTTTCCCTTTCAGGCCAATCCCTGAAAATGTCCGGGCCTTTATTTTTGATAGGGGCTTTTATTAGAGGCCGTTCGAGTGTCTCCCGGGCTGGTTGGCTAAAAAGATGCGTTAAAAATGCTGGCCTTTCAAAAGAATAAACTCATGAATTTAGACGTACAGAGAGTCAATTTTATTGAATTCAGAAAAGAAATTTAAGTATGACTAAGGTCCATTCAAGGCATCAAGAAAATTGCCACCCATGGGTTGACGAAAAAGTTGCTACACCGAGTTATTTTCGTTCGGAATTCGAAGCACGAAAATTCAATTCACAGAATCTGATTGTTGGGGGGGGGGGGGGGGTGGCGGCGATATGAGGCGAGCAAGTGCAAGATGAGATAATCGATATCCTTTAAGGCGGACCCCCTGTCCGTCAAGGGGGATTTGGGAACAAGACACCGCTTCCTAAAATGTAGGCCCCTAAGCTGACGAGGAAAAAACAAAATACCAAGGCTCGGGCGGAAAAAATCACTTATCCAATACGCTGAACTCCACTCGAGGCCTCTTGAGCGAATGCTCGTCGATAGCTTCTTGAAACAATCCAATCAAAGATCTTGCGATATTACGTTAAACGTTAGAGATAAAGAAATACACGGTAAAATAGGATGATATGGAAATTGGAGCATGAGAGCATTGCTCACCTGTGAATGAAGTCATAAATGGGAAGTTAGGGCTGTTTCAAACACCTTACAATGAGCTAATCGAAACATCGAACTTTCCCGATGATTACATGATCGACTTATAAATTATGAAATACTTGGTGAAATAGGACGCTAGATAGAGGAAACAGCTAGAATGCATCTGATAAATGGCTTGGATGTTCACAAGTGTACGAGTATACTGCAATAGAATTTTGATGTAAAAACCAGGCATCTTCCCTCGAAAAGGGAACAATTATTCTTTGAATCAGAGTTGCAGGGATGCAGAGAGGCGGTCAAACCCAGCGTCTAGTTGCGATTCTAAAATACTAATGCTTTAGTGTAAAAGGTACATTTTGAAATCATTATTAGACATATGTCTAATGGGCATTAATTGGGCAATTTAATTTTTTGCAATAGTAAATTTGTGTGGTTTCCTTTAAAAATGTTAAAGAACTTGCTTGGTACCAAGTAGAAAATTCACTGAAATTGGCACAAAAGCCGCACAACCGTTTTCATGTAAATAAATTAAGCTGCTCAATTAGTTCTGGCAATAGCTGATGTGGCTTGGTTCCTTTCTGCTTAACGTGGTTAATTCAATGCAAAAATAAACGGAAAGCCAGACCAGGAATTTATTTCGAGACAACGGATGCTACTTACGGCTGCTCGGGACAAAACCACTGACGAAAACCGTCGCGGCCGGGCAAAGCGAATGGAAAGGAATTCATGACCTTTCGGAGAGGAGAACATTAAATTCCTGGCACCTAAACGTGTGCTCAGTCGACTCCACGCTTGGCTAGTGCAAACGGGGAAGGGACGTAAGAGGCAAAATATCACCAACACATGATAGATTAGCGTACGCAAGGTTGTCGCATGTATGCGGCGTACCGATCCATTAGCCCATGTTTCTTGCGGACGTTACGGTTCGGTCATTGCCGATGACTTTTAGTTAAGAGATACAGAACGACCCGTGATCTCCGTAAAAAATCAGTTCATATACTAATTAATATTACATAGTTATGAAACATTTTGCACAATCCCGCAGGAGATTCTGAAAATCCACTGCGCGCGAGGCGATAAAAATCGAAGAAACAAGACAACGAACACGGAGGTTCAATAGGTCCGTTGATAAAATCAACTTTCAGTGCCCTGCTGCAACAATAAACTTTGTAACTGACCTGCTTACAGTCTTGACCTTTTGACCAATTGGAGCAGGCTGCTGAACCCGACCGCCACGCGAGTAAAAACGGAGCCTCGCTCTTCCGAGCGGAGATCACGAACGGCTAAACCCGTCAGTCCGTCGCGTTAGACGTCAGGACGTTAGACGTCTCTCATTAATTAACGATAAATCACGTGTCGATTGGGTAGTGTAAACTCATATCTAAACCAGAACATACCCTCCTCGTTTTTGAATGGAGAGATAAGGGGATGGTTACACATTCACTTAGAAACTCCCTAGCGTTTTGACAGCCTTGAAGGCTTAGGTTTCGCGATCCGAGAACGTAATTATGAACCATTTAAAAAGTAGGTGTTTTAATAGATGAAACGGAACCCTATTGCAACATTGTTCAATTGGACGTGGACTACATTTTATGATTAGGAACTACAAATTCAGGATCAGTTTAGAAACAATGTATACACAATTATTTTCCTAAGCATATAAGTGTTTATACAGATCAGCCTGAAAGGGGTGTCTACTAAAACGTCTGGCCAAAAGCAGTACTTTTACAGTACTTTCCCAAGAAATTCAGTGCCTTCTCAACAACAAAATTCAGTACTTTTTCAGTATCTCCATTTGACGAAATTCCGAAAATTTCAAAAATTTGAATTTCTCGTTCAAACTGCGACAAAAATAACGAAAAATGAAAAAAATTCCGGACCTCCTTGAGGAATTTCCGCACTTCTTCAGTATTTCTGGACCGCTCTTAAAAAATCAGTACTATTTCCGGACTTGTAGACACCCTGCCTGCTGCAAGTAAGGATTAGAGCTTGATAAGAGACAAAAAAAATCAAACGCACAATCTGTCAACCTTGTGCTGTTGCCACTTTGCTGGGAGTTCCCCGAATCTTCACGTTCGATTGAACGGCAAAAGGCCTGGACTTTTAGAAAAGATGGCAACAATAGGGAAAAGGAACCGTTGGACTACTAAGAATCGGTCCGATTGTTCGGATCTCGAGGGCATCGGGCAGGACCCAGCTTGTTCACTTTCGGCTCCCGGGACGACGGATGCGCGCAGAATCGCTGGAAGAGGCGCAGAGCCGGGAAACCGGGGAAAACAATGAGAAGCCATTTGGGCGGACTGGAGCCCAAGGAATTTCCGAGAACCGGTCCGGTTGTCGGGTTCGACAGTCATCATCGCCAGTGGTTTCTCGTTTCTTTCGCTCCCCGTTTTTTCAGTCCATCGAGCGGCCCCGTTCCCCTTTGGCAGCGACGATTGCGCCTACTACCCGAGGAGTTCACGCAAGAGTGCAACTTCCAAGAATCAACATCCCGGTCCCTCCGCCCCCGCTCATGACCGCTGCCGCACAGTAGATCGAGTCAATAGGAGAGGTCGGACAAAATTTGGAAACTTCAGCAATCATAACTCCGTTTATACAAAAATTTCAGGCTCTAAAAGTGGTTCCACTGGTTTCCTTGTGAAATTATCGGTCAGAACCACCCCTTGAAATTTCAAATACGAAGAAATGAACATAGTTTGCAGTTATAGTCAAAAATTTAATGTCCGACCTCTAAAATTGACATGATCTACTGTGTGGCGGTAGCAAAGAGGCGCGGCAGCGCACAGTGGATCGAGTCAATGCGAGAGGTCAGAAAAAATTTGGAACGTTGAAACGCTTGTATAACTTCGTTTATACCTGACTTTGAGGCTCCAAAAGTGGTTTCATTGGTTTTCTCATGAAATTTTCTTTGAATAGTACCCCTTGAAATTCAAAATGTGACGAAATATTTGCAGTTTTGGTCAAAAATTACGAGTCCGACTTCTCTGATCGAATCGATCCACTGTGCGGCGGTGAGCACTCGAATCTCGAGCCGAGCGCCGAAAACCCCGTCTCTCGCCGCGAGCGGAATCCCGCAATCCCTGCTCACATCACCGCTGAGTTTTCACTTCTCCCCAACCGGTTTTCACCGGATCCAGTAAGGAATGTACCCATAAAAGGAGTCATGAATGGAACCTTGCGCAGATGCTTGGTGCATTTGTCAAAACCGAGAAAAAGAGCCGTCTGCTACGTTTTTCTCGTGTGCCTCCGCGCCGACCATTAAGAGAATCGGAATGTTCGAGCGAACGGGGTGTTAGGAATTGGATAAAATGTACACGATCGATTTCAACTGAGGATGAAACTTAAGAACTCTGCAATGCCCTGTCAGTGATTCGACTAAACTTCAAATAATTCCAGTTTTTATGCGCGAGGTAGAATCTACCGAGGAATTGGTAGACTTTAGACACGTAAAAGAACGAAACTAAAAACTGGAATATGAATCGGTACATCTTTGCGAATAACTTTTTGGGGAAAAATAAGAAAAAAATCGTTGTCCCCAGCAGTGCGATGAAAAGGAATCCGATATCGTCGAAAGGAAGACGGAATTACTTAAGCCCATAATTCAGGAACACATATCAAAGCTGTTGTCGTTTCGCTTTCCATTAAGGTACTTAGCACTCGAAAAAAAGTCTCTTGGACCCCGAGTTCAGACATTTGAAAAATATGACCAGCAAAAAGATTCCCGATTCACTCGAATTTTTGCCTGAATCAAAAATCCGATCGAATAATAGGTATGTTTCCTTGTCAAATTTATTAAGAGTCTGGACTCTGGATCCAAGAACCTTTTTTTCCAGTGAGAAGAGAGAAGGAGACATAAAATTAGAGCAGCCTGCCACCGGAAACAGAACGCATGATCCGACACTTTCCTCGCGTCGAATTTCAACGACCAGACTTGTAATCGACCGACCATCCTCGAAAATATCCACGGATGCTAGTTCGAGACACACAAGAAAGGGGGCAGGCCGGCCTCTCCGCGAGACGCGTCGCGTCATCTCGCCGGGCGACGGCGCCAAAGAGCTCACGATAGCTGAGCCGGCAGTCGGCGCGCGGAGGAGACCACACCTTCCGAACCCGCGGTTGGCACCTCTCCTAGATCCCGCGTCTCGCCTCAGCGCCACGCCGCGTGCCATGCCGCGCCGAGCTAACACGTGACCGAAAGGTGATTTACCGAGAATCGCACTGGGAAACCCACTGCCATGCCGCGCCGGGCCGCGTTCAGCCTCGACGCCTGGAGCCCTGGCTGCGGCTCGGAACCCATCCGCCAAGCAGTGCAACAGGCAGCCCACGATTATCCATGGTGGACCGGACATACCATACACAAATGGAGATGTTGCATGTGTGAGGGATTGCGATTTGACCATTGATTCTTATGTAAAAGTTCGCGAAAAACACGATGGTGTCACTGGTTTTCTCTGAAATCATCTTCCAAGCTCAAAAAAAGCTCTCAAAGTGAGGCCAAAATGGAGGGGATATCCCACGCTATCCTGAGAGTCCACCTCTACATCAAACTCTCCATGCAAAGATAGGGAGCAAATACAATGACAGGGCTGCCACTTTATTTGGGGACTCTAAAAATGTATTTGCTCCCTATCTTTGCATGGAGAGTTCGTCTGGACGTAGACGTGGACTCTCAGGATAACGTAGGATATCCCCTCCATTTTGGCCCCAACTTGAGAGCTCAACTTGGTTTGGGATTTTATCCGAAGTGTCAGAAAATTTCGAGGAAAAATATCGATAATTTTCCTCAAAAATATACATTTCATCGGAGGAAATTGGGTAACTCGAATGTCCATACGGCGTTCTTCCTTAACACGTAGCTGGTACGTTAGCATCAGATTTTTAACTTGATCGTGACGTGTTAAGATTACCGAACGAGAAATGAATAATTCTCACAGGAAAAAGTTCATGAAGTATCAATTCGGTGAAGTTTGCTTAGAGTGTGGCAGCTTCATAATTCCGTAAGTGAAGCAATTTAGGGGCGAGGAAGGAATGGCGAAAAATTAACAAATTTCATTACGGAAGCAGCAATTATTTCCGCTCTTCGATAAGAGCATGCAACAATAATTCATCATCATCATAAAGCTTCACAGTCGCGTTGATTGGCTTCATTATACACAGATGCGGGTTGATAAAAATCTAAACTGTCTGGAGAGGCCACAAAATTGAGCCTCGTCTGAGTAACCTACATGAGATTTTTTATTTGCTACCTCAATGTTCCAAGTATATGTACAACACTTCAGTTTTAACATACACGGCGAGTGATGCCTTACCGGAATCTCGTCAAAAACTGCAATACCTTTGGCCTTTTGGTACCTGTAATGCGGATGAGACCAAATAAAAGCTGTGGGTTATGTTATTCGCGTGTTATCCGTACACGATGATAGTGAAATGAAAAATAGGAATGACTGGAAATTCCCGTGAAATATTTTATGAGATTTTACATAGCTCTGAAAAATAGGAAACACATTTTTGGGGGCTGGGTATGCAACACGCACTGAACAACACTAAAAAGCAAAAACCACTTGCCTTCCACTTAATTTCGAAAAATATGTTTCGAATTCGTCTTTATTTTCCCAAGATTTCACGATATATTTCACGGGAAAATCCAAAATTGAATTTTTCGTGAAAAAACGCGGCCCTGTTCCCGAAAGATGATTAGTGCTAGTGCCTGGTTTAATTGGACTACATTATGCAATTGGGAACTGAAATTCCTGGCTCAGTTTGGAAACAATTTATGCACCATAAGTTTCCCTATGCACATGAGTGCTTTTGCAGATGAGCCCGAAAGTATAGTTCCAAATTGCAAAATGTAGTCCAATTTAACATGGAAAATCGGCGCTCGGATTTATCTGGGCATATTTCGCTCTTTATCTGAGTGCGTCAGTAGAAGATTCGAATAGAGGCGCCATGCGCCACTAGCTCATTCACATCGCGCACACGAGGCCCAGGAGGATACTCCTGCCCTGCTAACGATTAAGAACCGAGTATCTCAGATGGAAACCCATAGCTTATCCGCGGTTTCTACCGAGCACAACATGCCCTCGAGAGATAATCACTCGAGAATTTCAATATTTTTTCAGGAGCAACTGGCAGCGCTACATTGGTTTTGATTGGATTCATCGAAGCAGAGAGAAAGCAAGTCGAACAAAGACCTGCCAGTAGAGTAGTGTTGTGCTTGTGGCCGCGGGGGTGATCCAGGGTCCCCGACTCAGGGGCATCACCACCGGGATGCCTTCCTCGTATTCTCACAGGATTGAATTACACGTAACAAAACTGAACCCGACCGAGGCGGTGTAAGTGTCTCAAGTGCCCGATTTGCATTCTCACGAGTTGTTTAATGGGTGCCGTTTATTAAAACGGCACCATCTCGGTGGCGAGGCGTGAGTGATCGATTATCGATAGGTTCCTATTTGAAGCTGTGGTAAAGAATCGATTATTAAGGTGTTCGTTGCGAACACCCTGCTTATCGATCCTGTTTCATAGATTTAAATGGCACATCAATCGATATATCGCAACGTCCTACGCGGCTGCCGGATACAATTTCTTCCGTCCAGTTTCGCTGGGTATCGAATCATAAACCTCCGCAATGAGACACTCGTCCGCCGAGAAAAACTACGAGAAGTAGCGGTTAATCGTGGAAAATGCATTTAATGTATGCAAATCCATTGACTGGCCGATACCTGTCCCCACCCCTCGATAAATAAGTGCACACATTGCGATTTCCTGAAAGAGAAGGTCGCTTTCCATGCACTTTCAAGGTGTGAACGAGCAAAAAATGGGGAATGAACTACGCCCTACGAATTACCGTAAATTAACACCCGGTTAGAATATTTTATTGATAAAAAACGTGTTGGAATTAACGGGGTGGGTGCTTACTTGAGCGAATTCCGCTATGCAATCGCAAATACCTGTTGCCTGGTTGACAAATAAAAACTGAGAAGCTTAGCGTAAACCGATCTTGGAGCCAAATGGGTCAATTGCGCTGGTTAATGAATCATGTTTGATGGCTTAAGCTGTAAGATTAGCAAAAATAATAAGATCCATCCAAACGCGAAGTTTGCTTGTCCATGATCACTATCGCGAGCGTACGTAAGCCGTTGACAGATCTCAGATTTCGCCCGCAAAATCGAGCGTATGCAACCCGGCCGTCCGCGGAGTTGATATAGTTGCATGTTTGGTTTGAACCCAACTCCGAAGAATCCTTCATTGTTTTATGCTTCGCGAATTATTCAAATGCCGGGTTTATCTTTCGGAAAGGCATCTCAGTTGATTGACATCGCGTTATTTTGTACGTAATTTTTTTTTCTCTTTTAACTGAAAAGCCTAGGGGAAGTTATACGGGATATTCTTGAATGATTCCATTTCCAAAGAGGAAAATGGAACACGACGAAATGAATCCCTCGTCTCCAGTGACACTTGACGTGGAAACTTTGCATTCGAACAAATTGTATTCAATTTTCTTATTTCATAACCTGGCAAAAAACTGATCCACTGCGCCTGGTGGCACAATGCTGCTATTCAATTCCAGAAAACCCCTAAATAAAACCGGAATTAAGGCTGAAAGTGTCCGAATTGGATGAAAATTGACTACTTGATTCTACTAATTGGATGCAATCTTTTACGATTGGACATTTACAGCTATATGTCAGGGTTTACCTGACAAGTTTTCTGGGAAGAAACAACTGAAATGCGCCTTTCAATTCGATTGATCTAATTTATGCCAGAAATTCAAAGTGGAACAAGTAAATGGAGGAAAATTTGTCGATTGCAGATAAATTCTAGTTTAGATCCACCTGACTGGGGCTAGTCATTGATCATTTACCTGAACTCTACTAAGCCCAAAATTTTACCCACGGGGATGGAAAAACTCCGTGCTCAATTTGCATGTTTGAATACGGAATCATATTTTCTACACCGTTTCAAGCGGTTTATTTGTGGGTAATACCTTTCGAATCCCTTGGTCCAGCAGCCCCTGCGGGTCCCTGCAGGGTATCTTCGATACCTACACGAAATGCACCTATCATCACGTAAAATAATAATAGCCGCACGCCGGCGTAACTCGCTCAATTGACAGATGAAACCTAACCTCGAGAGGCCGGGCGGCCTTGGGAGAGGGCAATGGATCTCATTCTAGTGCTTCGCGCCACCCCCCTCCGCCCCACGGCCCGTTTCGGCGGGAGGGGCGGGGCGCCGTGCCGCGTGTGCACGGCTAGCGCAGTTGCGCAATCCGTCGAAATGGGTGCCGTTGACAGTCGTTTTCATTCGCCCATTCATAAGAAGAAGTATATAGCCACCGAGCCGGAGTTTTTCGCGGCAAGTCGCTTAAGGTGCGCCCCGAAACGCCACTCCGAGCCTCGCGCGTGGCATAAGTTGAGGAAAACGCGTTTCAAGACAAGGAAGGGGGGAGAGGAGGTGAATTAACCGGACTGAAAAAAAAAAAAGAAGCTACGGCCAATTTTACCAGAAGTAACGTAAATACTATGATTGGGCTCTTAGACACACAAATGCTGGAGGGTAAGTATATGTATGGTAGCATTTACTGTTCACTGAAAGAAAAAGAATTATGTATTCCGAGTCCAGACTAAAAAAAAAATTGACAGGAAAAATTTCGCTGATTCCATCGGATTTTCGCTTTAATCAAAATAATACGCTGAACTTACGCGGCTTGGCTTTTGATTCAAGCAAATATCCCATTTACCCAAGAGTTTATTTTCATGTCAAATTTTTTGAGCGTCTGGACTCTTGATCCAACAGCTTTTTTTCCAGTGTACTTTTGATGAGTGCTACTTATAGTTGCAGTATTTACTACCGTTGAGTCTGTTGGTGATGACCATATTCATTACTCATATAATTTTACCAGAAATCAATTTCTAATCGGTGCGTGCTGAGAAGAGTGAGGAGCCATGAATCTACACTGGAAGTAATCAAGCTGACAGTGATATAAATTCGATATTGCTACATTACTGGTCCCACTTTGAAATTCCAGCAAAAGTCGTACACGGTGCAGAGGTAAAATCACGCGTGATAGCTCACGAATTATGAAGCGGGTTTAAGTGTGGTGGATGATTCGGGGAAAAAATTGAAAAATTGGACGGATTTTTTTCCGAAAATGAAAAAAAGCCATTTGCATTTCCACTTAAGTAAGTCAGTTATTAATGACGTCAAAGCACATCACCGGCGACGTGCCGAACACGGAGGCATCGCGTCCGAACGCGGACGGCATTCTTTCGCTCATCGTTCTCAAATCCGCTACGCTAGTTTCGGAACTGATTGAGACGAGATTTTATAGCCCAACCAACGATTCATTTTGCTTTACATTCGTGTTATTTTAGCAACCTCATAAGATTGACTTCGATTGAGAAAGTTCATCTCGTCATTCCCTCTCTCTCTATCTTTCGTTAAAAGCTATCCGTCGAAGCACCCACAGTACCTTTCACGTCGCTATAGCCATGTCTGCGTGGGCAACCTTTCACTTTCCTAGAAGGTCAATTTCTTTCCTCTTTCTCTTCACCGTGTCTCCGTATAGACACTGCCTCGCTCTTGAACTTAATAATTGCACACTCTCCGCCGCCGGATGCATAAAGGCCCATTTACATGGTCATATCATACACGTTATCTTACTATGTACAGATTAGTAATGAAGAGATGAACTGAAAAAAATATCGGAATGTCGATCATTCTACATGAGTATACGTGGTTAAGGTACAATTTTTTTAGGTATTTCATTAATGTGATGCAATAGCTTCACTGAAGCGACTGGGGGACCTTGAAAACATCCCCTTACCTTCCCTTCGATGATGAGAGGACAGAACCCGGTAAATAATGGACAAAATTAGAGACGAATTCGTGGCTTAGGAATAATTTTTTTCCAATTGGGGTTAAGTACGGTGGAAAACTTGAAACTAGAAGCGCAGACTTCAAAATTATCCCTCCAAGCATTATTTAGAGAGGACTTTATGCAGAAGGGGTCAATTCTCTCAAATGTAATTGGGGGGGGGGGGGATGTCTAGAAACTAAGGGAAAGTAGTGACAAAACGTGAACTCACCGGAATCCGAGGGTGTCTGCACTCCAAGATCCTCTGCCTTGATCGGCGAGCCATAGGTAGGTCCGGGGGGTAGCTTGATGCCGTAACTGTGGTCCGAGTCGGTGACACTGACACGTTCGCGAATGGTCGGGGCACTAGTCCTTCGCACTTGTCCGGTCACTTCGGAAGCGGGCCAACTGGCGAGGGCGGCCGAGTCCTCGGCGTCCCACGGCTCGTAGGAGGGCACCGTCGCGGAGCCGATGATGGTGTCGATGGCCGACTTGAGGAGGGCCTGTCCGGCGTTGTTCAAAGGGATCGGGGTCGACTCGTCGTCCGACTCGGGGAGGGACTGCGGGGTCTCCGGCCGACTCGGGGACACTTTGACGATGGAGACACAGCTGCCGGGGACTTTGTTGGCTGGAAGGCTGATCGTGGCCGAGACGACACTTCTCGGGGCCGGCGAGGTGGAGGCGCGGGAAACGGTCCGTTGAACGATATAGCGTCGTCGGGGGGGCTCATCACTTGGCGTCCGCGTCGTGATCGACACGACTTTGGTATTGTCCACCGTGGACACACTCACACTTTCACACTCGCGCTTCACGGCAGCGGCAGGCACTGGATCGTAGGCTGGCTCCGTTTTGATCTTGACCGGGGAGGGTTGTGCGGGTTGAGGAAGCGTTTCCGGCTCGGGGGGCTCCTGTTTGATTGTGGTGAGGGCGGCCGGGGGCAGCGAGGTGACTTCGCTTCCGCATGACTTGCCGTGGTCGTTGGAGGCGCAGAAGCCGCCCCACATGCAGTCGTGTCGGTCGCACTTGGTGCCGCAACAGGAGTAGAGTTGCTCCTTCTTCACTTCCGGGGCCGGGCAGGAAGGGACGATGTCCAGGTCTTCCATTATCGTGCCGAGGTCCACGTGCTCGTCCAGGAGCGTGTGGGCCATGTCGAGGGTGGGTGCCATGTCCAGGAGGTCGAACTTCTTCCAGACATCCTCGCTGGGCAGGGAGGCCGGCAGCTCGTCGAGCTCATCCATGTATTCACTGACGTCGAAGCGAGACAACAATTCAAGATCCAGGGTTGGATCTTCGTAGCGAACAGGCATCATCCAAGCGCTGATACCTGCGACAGAGAGCCAAAGTCAAATATCGTCAAAGATTGCCAATTCAGAAAATCTGAAGTTTCAGAAAGAGGAGAGGGATTCCATCCTACGAAGCGTTCACTGGTAAAAAAGAAGCTTGGATCTAGAGTCCAGACTCTTAAAAACATTGTCAAGAAAAAATACTCTTGATTAAAATGGAAATCCGCTTAAATCAAAGGGCTTGGCTCTTCGGTTCAAGGAAAAATCCGATTGAATCAAGAGCACTTTTTCTTGTCAATGTTTTGAAGAGTCGGGACTCTTGATCCAAGCTACTTTTTTCTATCAGTGTTAAGAACGGCAAAATGTTGAAAACTAAAGCACAACTGGACGGAGTTAAACAGAAAGGAACCAAGCCGCATCGGGATCGAACCGAGAAAAAGAGGTTTAAAGCTTGGCTCCTGCATAAGACTCAATGTAAAAGATAAACTTCAAGTTCAATTTCTGCAAAATTCGCTCCAACAAAAACTTTGAATTTTTGGCGATAGATAGTAGAGTAGTGGTCGAGTTCAAAACCACTCATAACTCAATTTTTTCCAAAATGTGGGTTGGTTCCTTTCTGCTTAACTCAGTCCAACTAGGCATCAGAGCTTTCAGGCCTTTTCCTACTGATTTTATAATCATTGCAAACTTAATTGTAAGGCTGTCTATTAACCAATCACACAACCCAAGGAAAAAATTGTTTTCTAGTTAAGTATGTGATGAAAACAATCCCCCCCCCCCCTTTTAAACTCTTCGAATTCAGATGAATTAGGACTTATAATTCGTCATAAGTTTCATTCCCTTATATTACGTCAATCGTGAAAATGACGATTCAATTTAAGGGATGAACGATCAGTGGTAACTACTCAGGACGTTGAAGACTTCCAGAGATTACGTGAAAAGTTTTCTAAAGGTCAAATACCATCGGCTAATCGATGAACTATCTACTTAATTTCCCAATCAAAAGTTGTGATCCCGGCTTTACCACATTCATTACTTTCCTGTTAAGATAAATGAGCATGATAAAGCATACGCAATTGACCTAAATAACCACATAACGAAATTTCAAAAAGTAATCCCTCTGTGAAAGTGTGTACATAATAATTTTCAAGTTGGGTTGGAACATTTTTCTCGGTAGGGGTCAACATGATGTTTCCATAGAAGTTAAATGAGAAAAGAGATTCGGAGACCCCGAAAGGAAGCTTTAGCACTTACGCTTTTACGTTCCCAACATTAAACACGCATTAAAAGTCATAAAAATTTAAAAAAAAAAGCTGATGTCATACTAGTGTCAGTCAAGCTATGAGAGTTTTAAATACGTAGCAATGCAGAATATTAAATAAAACCTCGAATGAAAGTTGTCTGGGTCGTTGCGAAATAAGTTTCACGGGAGGTCGACTGTCTGCAAAGTAAAATTTAAATAACCATAACTTGAAATTATAAATAGTACACGCCCCCATACTTTGAAAGACGTGTACATTCAGTTAGTCAAAAGGAAAACTCGCCGCACTCGTCAACTGATAGATGCACTGAGCAAGAGAGACGGATAGGATACACCTGCCGAGTACAATCGCGAAAGCGACAGCCATATCAATCTTGACGATTATCTCCGCGTTCTAATCAGGGAAAAAGGGCATTACGTAACAGCAACGGGCCAGAAAGCGAAGATATACTCAAACAAACTATAGGTCTAGCTCTGACAGGGGAATCTGGTAATAATTGAAAATGAGCCGTAGCGAATTCAGAGAGTTAGGTCCGAGTTATTCTTTACATTATTTCGTCCCATAAGACACCCTTTAAAGTAATAGAAATGAGACTACCCGATTTTACGTTAGAACGAGAGACAAATTATAACCTGTCAGAGGTCAGAGTTGAAAAAATTCGAGATTCTGAGAAAAAAAAAGCTGGAGAAAAATCGCACGAACTCAGATGGAAACGAATCCATTCTAGATTCTTGAGACATGACATCGTACTCGGGGAAAAAATGGACATGCGTAAGCGATATCGAAATTGGACAACTGACCTAGACAGTCTCGGAAGTATTAAATTGGATCAAATGAAAACGGAAGTTGGACTTGGGCTAGCAATATCTCCCCTCACTTCCCTTTACGAACAGATGGGGAGGCGGCGAGAAGTCCGATCGCTTGCGAAACTTCAATTTACTTTAATTCATTCGGATACGGGTTAGCACTTGGAGCATAAAAACATAATTTAACAACAGTGTTAAATACTTCAAGAGGACGTAATAACGTAAATTATAGGAGGGAATCCGTGAAGGGGGTACGAACACTCACATTTCTGACAGCCGCTATACTTATTAGATAGAAAATCGCCAGTTAGTTGATCAAATGAGAAATGAGAGGACGAGAATCAGAAATACGTATTGGAAATACTCGATTGTGATGTGACGGATAGATGAACTGTCATTACATTTTAAACGAAAGGTTTCGTTGATTATGACCGGGTAATAAAAGGACTTAAAATTTGTTTGACCGAAGGTGAAAATGTTTTAGTTGTGACGCGAACCCTCGAAGGGAGCCTACATTAAATGAAGTTTGCTAACTTACGATATGAAATACAGTTGTATTTCGATAGAATAAGTACAAGTGATTGTGTTAGTAAATCGCTTTGACTCGGATCTGTAGAAAGGGAAACTCATGAGAAAGTCAAGTGGGAGTTAAATAAATGACAACGACAGTAAAATAAAAAATCTAAGGAAGATAAGAAAAGATAAAACAGTGGGCGTAAATGGGACAGAAAAAGCCGATAACTCCCCAGACTAGACGAAAGATCTCACGTATTTGGTGGGACAGGGTACTACATGTAGTGGAGTCAGGCGGGGCGGCATGGGATGTAATATGCCGGTAGCCGGTGCGGCGAAGCCGGCCGGCGGCATGACAAGACGCCGCGCCGGCCGGTACGAAAAAAGAACATCACAAGAGAACTACGATTTATCATAACTTGCATTTACCTGAGTAAACAATGATAATCCAAATAGAGAGAGAGGTAATCCAATGGACACTTTACGAAAACACTTGAGGTAACTTGTCACAATTACGAATCGGCGACCGAAATTATCGTCTTGACTTGGGCGTCAGAGGCAAGTTCAGAAACAAATTACGTGATCGACACCGGTACAAAACAAGACAAGACATTATGAAAGTATGAACACTGCTGAATGAAACCAACTTTGTATCGAAACACTGATGATTCGAGCGAATTTCGAGAGCAGTTAATGCAGAAAATTGAGGAACACCCACGAACTCAGAAGCCGGCAGACAACGTAGACGGAGAGCGCACACACACGGCACGGATTGCGACCGCTGGAGAACTGGCAGAGAAACGACGAGTAGAGGGGAGAAACAGTCAGAGGCACCGCCCGAGGTTCGATGTATCCCTCCGCGCCGGCCGCGCCAGACAGGCTTTCGGCCTTGGATTATGGCGGGAATTCACACTCCAGTTTCTTTCACAACTTGCTTCACGTCTGCTGGGAGAAGTAGGTCATTTTGAGAATTCGAATAAATTGCCCCCTTACGCTTCTTCCCCCCCTTATTTCTGTCTAGCAATGACTTTTTTTTTATCATTTAATTTAGGAGCTTTAATAGGTCTGCTCTCCAAAGCTCAAGGTAGTTTTGGGATTGTCAGCGAAAACTTATTTTTAGCCGCTCGGCTATAGAATCCTCGACGACAGCGCTCTTTTTTTGCCCTCGAATAAATGATAATAGGCCTGATTTTTCCCCCGCTTTGACAGTTTTTCTATGCGGGAAAGTTCATTCAGATTTGTTGCGACGATTTTATTGGAGCTATAAAGATTTTTATTCGCCGCCCATTCTAACGACCATCGAAATGTTGGTCCTTGCAACGAAGATCCCAGTTTAAAACGGAAAAAGACGTCCTGAATTTTTTGCTCCTATCTTATTTTGGAAGGGGGGGGGGGGGGTCGAATGAATCGCACTGCGTTAACGGGCCAAGCTTTTGCCAAATTTAAGGGGGCAATTTAATTTTTTACGTTTTACATATAAGCTTATAGTATAGAAAAGAAAAGATAGGGCGATTGAGAGATCTCCAAAATTCTTCTTTTCTTTCTTTTTTCTCCCTTCAAAATCATGATTCTTTTGAACGCAGTGTGGCATATTTCAGGCAAACTTAACCTTGACTTCTCTGAAATTTCAAAAATTAGAGACACTTCAGCACGCACTGATAGCGGCGCAGAGGGACAACACTATTCGAACTTGATGGACTTCCGTGTTGCATCTAAAAAATTGAAGGCGCGATTACGAGACGCGTGATCTTGCATTGCTCCTATTTATGCTGACAAAGAATTGTCGCTCAGATTCGGAGGAAAAGTAAAAAAAAAAGGCCCGATTACGTCCCTCGTATCTTCAGCTATGTTACTCACGTAGCACTTGCAGCATCACTACAAAAAAGACAAACGGAACAAACAGAACATGGAAGTAGAGCAAGGGAAACGAGGCGCGTGGATGACGGCGCAGAGATACAACTATTCGTACTCGATGGATGTCCGTGTTGCGTCTGAAAAATTAAAGGCGCGATAGCGAGAGGCGTGATCTTGCATGCTCCTATTTATGCTGACAATGAATTATCGCTCAGATTCGGGAGAAAAGTAAAAAAAAGGGCCGATTACGTCTCTCGTATCTTCAGCTATGTTACTCACGTAGCACATGCAGTACCACTACAAAAAACACAAACAGAACATGGAAGTAGAGCAAGGGAAACGAGGCGCGTGGATGACGGCGCAGAGATACCACTATTCGTACTCGATGGATGTCCGTATTGCGTCTGAAAAATTGAAGGCGCAATGGCGAGAGGCGTGATCTAGTAATGCTCCTAATTATGCTGATTAAAAACTGAGAACGTTTGTGTGGATTCCTTTGAAAATAGTAAGGAATTCGCTTTGCACCATGCCGAAAATTCACTGAAAATTGCACAAAAATCCGCACAACCGTTTTTATGTAAAAAACTAAACTGTCCAATTAAATTTAGCTTAATGTAATGTGACTTGGTTCCATTCTGCTTAACGCGATCCAATTATCCATCGCAAGAATCCCCCCCCCCCCAAATAATTTTTACACAGTACGGAAAAACTATCGGTCTTTCAAAAACAATGGCAAATTGTTTGTTATAATTTTTTTCTAAAAAAAAAAGTAAATAAATAAAGTAAGACTGAACATTAAAGGCGAAGAAAATTGAGTTTTCGTATTTCCGGAGTTTAAACATGCCATCGCCTCCTTCGCAGGAAGTAGGTCAGCTTGTCATTCAAATTGCGGTTCTTGTTTACTCTTCGGGGGAATCAATCTTCTCAGCGTACGGCGCGTACACCTGCGACGAGAGATTAGCTTTGAACTGCATCCCTGGGCATAGTTTAGACCTAGACCAATGTTTACATATACTAGGGGGTCCGGCTCCCCGATGGGCGCTAGGCAGTCTGATTCCCGGAAGGCGATTCGCAAGCGGTGGGCTTGGGAGGGGGGGGGGGGGCTGTGCGTAGACGCGCATCAAAAAATAAACGAAACCGACCACGACGTTCACTAGTCGTGACCTTCTACGGCGGTATCTTCGTAATGTTCTTATTGAAACACATTGAGAGGCTCATTCTTAGGACTCGATTTCTGGCAAACATGGCTTCCGCGCGTAGGAATCGCGGTTGGCGCTGAAGCGTACTATGGGGATCCTATTAATTGGACTACATTTTGCAATTTGGAACTATAAATTCTAGCCCGGTTTAAAAACAACGTATGTGCCATTAGTTTCCCTATGCACGTAAGTGTTGTTCCCAGTAAAGTCGTAATTTATAGTTCTAAATTTCAAAATGCAGTCCAATTTAGGGCATCTATGTGTTTTTTTTTTAAAAAAAAACGATTTTTTTTTTGTATGAGTAAGATATAGTTATCTTTCGAGCCGAACCTCACGACATTTTTGGGCTAGCGAAGTGATTAGTCTGACAATTTGCCAAATTCGATCAGATTTGAGCCTATAAAGTTCCTGAATTTTTTTTTTTTTTAATTTTTTTTTTCTACATCAGGAAGGTTTTGTTTACTAATAGGCGATACAGTCCCGTTGTCTCTCTGTTGCTTTGCGCGATCCCAGCCTCCGCCTCCACTCCCGTCGAAGTCGTAAAAATTTCTCGGGTCGCCTCCCGATATTTTTGAAATCCACTTGCGGTTTTAATGAATGGTTCACATTTTTGACCGATCCTATTTGCACATTTTTTAGCGATGCGCAGTTCTGACTTGACTTTTTTAACTCTTTAGCGGGAAAAAAAATACAAATATGTTGAGGGGCGCGCTCGAATTTTTCCTAAACAGACCATGAAACGACTTTTCATTGACTCGCTCGACTGACAATGAGCACCACTGGTGAGGCGGTCGGTGTCTGAGGAGTCAAAACGCCTTCCCTCAAGTGCGTATGCAACACGGGCATCCATGGAGCTCGAATAGTTGTATCCAGGCGTTAAAATGAAATTCGTTAGGTATCCGTTGCTTACGACACTAACTAAAGCTTTGATTGTTTCTCTTTTACCTTAAATTAATTCCAGCGTTGCTCATTGCACCGATAAAGTGAACCGTAACTGATTTTTATAGCGACATTGTCAATTTTCTTAGAAATGTATTAAAACGTTGATTGCCCTCAAAATCCCAAAACATTAGGTATTTGAGTATGATATTTTTGTAGAGCAATTTGCCTTATTATTGGCGAAAGACCTGAACCCTCGAAAAATTTACCTCGTATTTTATTTAGTATCCTTCGTCCCCTCTTCAGCGTAATTCAGCATTAACTCTGATTTTGTGAATTTAAGGACCAAAAATCGGCTCCAATCTGCATGAGGCTGCGTGAATTTCCCTTACCATCTTCCCATCTCGCACGCGTCACGCTAACATGAAGCCCCCTCCCCCTTTCCTCCGCGTAGCTCATGACTTAATTTATGAACGGCCGTCAATGTTGTCGGATTTTTGAGATAAAAGTGTAATTACGAGTTACTGATTGGTGGAATTCCTCCGCAGGCAATATTACGTCAGAGCCAAAGAGATTCATTTTCTGATAAGCCCCAAGATCCACAAAAATACTTCTGTTTTATGGCTCATCAGATAATTCGTCGCCTACCTGACATAAGGGCGTAACCACACTCTGCCATGAACCCTGTCTTCCATACAACTCAATGCTTTTCCGGGCTCATCTCAATGTGTAGTTACGCCCTTCAGCCAAGCGACGAATTAACAAATGTTGGTTTCATGTACACAAATCGATCAGAAATCAGGACTCGGAAAACGGCTTCCTCAATTTTAGTATGGCCAAAGACGCATTCCGTCACAGCGTCATCAGGACTGCGCAAAGCGGTCCGCACTCAAAGCAGGTGGGGGGGAGGGGGTAGAAAGCGGGAAGGAGGGGGAGGGGGAGACGGGATGGAAGCATTTATAAAACAAGGCGGAAGAGAACTGGCTGAGGAAGAAGGAGGGGTGGGCGACTCGCTTTCGCGGTAGGAAAATATTATTCTTGTGATCTGTTTACAGAGTTACCAGGTTGAAACGATTATCCGAATTTTCTCAGGAGGGAAAATACAAATACCGAGCCTTGTATTTAAGTTCCGCATCTCATCTTCAGGGATGCATTGGGAAACGCCCGATCTCACCAATCTGAATTGCACTGGTTGGGATCAGATCCGAAAAAGCTTAAAATAGGGTTAACTGAGCTACTTTATTCCCTCATCTCTGATTTCCTCTTCTTCGTAATAATTCCGGTTTTTAATAAATATTTAGGTGGGCACTGTTTTTCACGGTGGGTCATTGAGAGGGCTCGGATTAACATTTTCAGTAGTTTTTTTTTTTTTTTTTTTTTTTTTTTTTTTTTTTTTTTTTTAGGTTAACTAGTCAAAGTCACCCACACCATTCTTATAGTGAGGATCCTAACTGTAAAATTCTAAAAATACATTTCTCACCAAATGATGACATTACAAGCAGTTGATGGTGATATTAAATGTCGTCATGATAAAATGTTGGAATCCTTTATGGTTGATGAAGAGTTCCCCGACTTTTCCTGATTTAAAAATTTCGGAAAAATTTATCATACTCTAAAATTTTTAAAAATCCCCTGCCAATTCATCGCCCCTCTTGGCGTAAGAGCGTTTTTGATCTCCGTGTGAGCCCCGAAATACATGGATTTATATGTAAAAAAGGACTCACGTGGAAATTGAGATATACTCTTACGTCAGAGGGGCAACGATTAAGGGATGGGAATTCAAAACCTGGTAGGTGCCATCAAGTGTTGCTATAACTGTGCAACTATTTCTCTCATTTAACAGCATTTGATGATTTATAATAACAATTTTTATGTTAAATATAAGACTAAGACAAAAAAAAAAAAAAAAGTTCCACATAAAAAGTTCATAGAGCAGAGACGTTAGGGTTCTTTTACAACGAGAAACACCCCTCACAATCGTGGCAACATCTGATGGCGCTCTCTAGGCTCTGATCCCGCTCTTCAAGTCGTCATTTCTCGTACGAAGGAACGTAACTCCATCACAAGGTTGCCAAACTGCCTCGAACGATTTAATTTTTAAAAGAATTTACCCGTGCGATTATTGTGCACGATTTTCCTGATTTCAACCTGAGATCAGCAGAAAAATCAGCGAAATTTCAGCTAGGAATGCCCAAGACTCTCCTGGTACAAATCCAATTTGCGAGGTGAAATTGGCAACACTCAAATGCAGTTACGTGTTTTCCAGTGGCGTGGCGTGAATTACGATATATCGTTTGTTATGCCATTTCAACCTATGGTAAAGAATCGATTATTGAGGAGTTCGCTGCGAACACCCTGTTCATCGATCCTTTTCCATAGGTTTAAGTGGCATAACAATCGATACATCGCAAAGCACGCCACGCCACTGGTGTTTTCGCGGGGGAACGACGGAGTAAGCCGTGTTTACGGAAGATATTCAAATTTTCTCCAGGCGACACGGCAGCGATGCGGTGCGGATGGGAGGAGGGTATCTGACTTAGTGTTGAACGCGATGGAAAACATAGGTGGACGCCTTGATGCTAGCGAGGGCGATGAGCGAGGCAACCTTGAGCCGTGAGCCGAATTTCATTGCCAAAAGACTCAAGGTTCGGGAGTCGACGAACTTGCAAGGATGTTCTCCGATCCGTAAGCCCTCGATTCCCTGTCGAACGTGGACGCGGACGTGGGTTGGGAGCGCGAGCACGAGCGACGAGCGGTGGCGCAGTGGCGCTTCAGAACGCCATAAAGACGCACGGACAACGCTCGCCTCGGAAAAACAAACCGATTCCTACCTATACTATATCGATTCCCATGACGAAGTGGGGCAATCAAGTCGTAGATCGCGTCAAGTCGAGAATCGATATGATAGAGATATCGATACAGTCGAGATATCGTCGATATCGTCGAGATATCGATGTCGATGTTGAGTTGTAAGTCCGCAACTACGTATCGCGGTTTGCGACGTTGTAGACTTCCTGTCATCAGTGGCGTGGCGTGCTTTGCGATATATCGATTGATCGGCCATTTAAATCTTCGTAAAAGTATCGATTTACAGGGTGTTCGCAGCGAACACCTCAATTATCGATTATTTACCACAGCTTCAAATAGGGAAATATCGATAGATCGCAAAGCACGTCACGCCAATGTCTGTCGTACATTATTTTTAAGAGATTTTTTTACTCCACGCCAATTCTTGAACTCTGCCACGATTTCGCTTCTCTGTGCAAAGAAAATTTGGTAAAAACTTCGAGTGGTAAATGCAGGTAAGTCGAGAATCGATATGATGGAGATATCGATATTGACGCCGTAAGTCCGCAACTACTATCTCGCTTTGCGACGTTGTAGACTTCCTGCCATACTTTATTTTTAAGAGATTTTTTTACTCCACGCCAATTCTTAAACACTGCCACGATTTCGCTTCTCTGTGCGAAGAAAATTCGGTAAAAACTTCAAGTGATAAATGCAGGCAAGTCGAGAATCGATATAATAGAGATATCGATATAGTGAAGATATCGATGTCGATGTTGCGTTGTAAGTCCGTAACTACGTATCTCGCTTTGCGACGTTGTAGACTTCCTGCCATACTTTATTTTTAAGAGATTTTTTTACTCCACGCCAATTCTTAAGCACTGCCACGATTTCGCTTCTCTCTGCAAAGAAAATTCGGTAAAAACTTCAAGTGGTAATTGCAGGTAAGTCGAGAATCGATATAATGGAGATATCGATATCGACGTCGTAAGTCCGCAACTACGTAACTTGGTTTGCAACGTTGCAGACTTCCTGTCATACTATATTTTTTAGGGATTTTTTACTCGACGCCAATTCTTAAACACTGCCGTGATTTCGCTTCCAAGCACGAAGAAAATTAGGTGAAAACTTCAAGGAAAAGGGATGTCGATTTTTTCTCCGTTAAAAGAATTAAATAGGAACTGATATTTTCAAATACCGCAAATGAGATACATTGATGCGGACTTACACCGTCGATACATCGAAAATCGGTTAGTAAAACTAATGTCCACAATATTTTTACTGTATCGCTGTTCTCACGTAAAACGTCGTGTAAGCATTTGGATGTGATCAAATTTCTTCTGATAAAATTCAAATTCGCCGTAAACCGTAAATTTTTTCTTTAAAATATTTCCTCCATATTTTGCTCAAAATGTAATCTATCTAGGACCCGGATAAGATCCTTTAATGTATTCATTTTTTTTTGATAAAGTAACAACTTTGTCGTGAGATTCGTGATTTTTTCTTTTTATTTTTCCCCGGCATTTGACTCAAAATTTTATCTGTTTCTCGTGAAAATTTCAAGGATTCATGTGCTCAAAATTATTTTCAAAAACAATAATTTTATTGAATGGAATTTCGCAACATTTGATTTCCATACCGTGTTCTTCTATGGTAGGCTAATGCAGCTTACTGTAATTGATGAATATAGGTATTCGAGATAGTTTTAAGTGAAATAGAATTTTCTGTGAATCGCAATCGAAAAAATTTAGATTTAAAGACGTGAAAATCGAAGATAAAAGTATAATCGGTTTATGAGAACGCTATGTAATTGAATCAGTGAGAACGAAAACACACCAACTCGATAAGTCGAAAATGCTCAAATTTCATTAAGAACAGTCAATGTTCATAAAGGTCATTGAAGTCAGCGCATCTGTTCCAACTTGGACCTTTAAAGTGTCCGCAAGTACCTGTCTTTTGGCACAAAAAATCTTTTTCTTGGACTAACTTCCTCACGTATACTGTGCAGTTTTTTGTGTGTCTTCATTTTTTCGAGTTGGTGTGTTTTCGTTCTCACTGATTTAATTGATTGCTGAGAAAATTGGTTTTTCCTACTCTTCATTGGATGGTGAGTTGGTACCCTCCTTTTCTTTGGCAGGGCAGAATATCGTACCTGACAATAGTTTCAAACTTGGAGTAACATGCTGTTCTTTCCCGTGCGGACAAATTCTGATCATCCTTCATTTATCTTCCGCATAAACTTTTAGAAATGAGCTCCGGTAGAACTTGTGGCGAGAGTCTTACTTGTCTCAAAATTCTGTGAAAATGGAGATTACTAGCTCAGCCACGGACCTGATCCACGTGATAAATCGAATATCAGGGACAGAGACAAATCAGGGCATAGATTGATTTCCCTTGTCTCAATTTCGATATTGATATTATTCCTTTCCATCTGTGGATTACTGACACGTGGCAGGTAGGGAATTAAATTCCTAACGTATCGATTTTTTTAAAAGGTGGAAAAATTGCAGCAATTTGCAGCGACAGCGTGTCCCGTTGCGGCGCCAACTGCCCTTTCTGATTGAGACGCAATGTAATCTCTTGGTGAGGACCACCTATGGATCTCCACCTTCACTCAGCAACTGCAACTTGCATCTCATTTGCACAATGCGAAACCGTAAGCTGACCTGATAAGACCTCGGAACCAGTTTCTCAGAAATTAAGCGGGGAAGATAAAGCTTGTGATGGCAGTTTCAGCGCGCCGCAACAAAGAAGGAAAAAATGAAAACTCTATAAACCTACGCCTTTAGATTTTTTCCTTTGGGTAATTCTAGTCTAACTCCACATGCCATGTTGGATTGTCATGGTTTATTTAAAATCACAAGTGAAATCTTGGTGCACGCGAGCTAAATAAGCAATTCTTTTGATTTATTCAGATTTCAGAAAGGAAATTCAATTTCATGTGTTAAATCTGACTCGGGAATCTGCCCAGTTCAACTTGAACTTTCATATCAAAAGTCAAAAGATACAATTATTTTGAGTTCTCGTCAGCTCTGATGCCATAACCGTCGCAATGAAGGAGTATGCTATATCCATGGACAAAAGATCGCATGCGCCATTTCTCATTCTCATTTTTTATTTGTCTCCCTATTTTCTCAAGTGCTTGTGGTTTCTTGCTGAATTTACGGATCAGGATCCAGGAAAAATGATCTAAAATTATAAGAGAGAAATTTCAACGTACGACGTTAACATCAAATAAAAAATTGTGTTCGTCAAAGAGCATTGGTGCGAAAAACTACTAACACACGAAAAATCCGAGTCTCTCAGTATTACCTACATACTTCCTTGTAAAAAAAAACAAGAGTGAACTTTTCATGTTTAGCTGAAAATAAATTCAACGTTCTTATGTCGGTTGTTACTTGCTAACTTGACACAAATTATAACAACTTATAATTGTATAGGATAGGGACCTACGTCACAAAAGCGTCACAAGGGTGAGGGGGTGATTAAAAACGCCGAAAAAGTGCGTTACGTACTTGGACGTATTTCTGTCAAACGGAACTAAGCGCCAAATTGAGTTCCTTTTGAAGATTTTAGAATCCCGGATAGCGCGTTCTGTCAAACGGACCGAAGCGCCACGGAAAAGCATTGCGAGTATATGAGGAGCGAGCATCGCGTTCCACAACACCCGCCAATCCAAGCCCCCCTCTCCTTTCCTCCCCCTATGGCACTTAGGTCCATTTGATAGAAATACGTCCAATCTAGAGACAGCCCCTCAGATCATTCTCTCATTGTGCATTTAATTTTTTTTTTCACGAAACGCGTAAGTCTGTTAAGTTTGACGCCTGCCCGACCATTATCAGATCCAGATGACGGAATAAAGCTGGGAGCAAGAGCATAAAAACAAACAGCTGGGAGAAAATTGAAGTCCGACCGCCGTTCAAGAATGAAAATAATAAAAACCGCTGGTGACTTACTTATGTTCATTCATGCCTGGCTTACCTGAGCACCGGTGATAGTGAGACTTCCGCGACCGCGGCGAGCCTTCATAACCAGTTTACTGGTCGTGGTCAGCACTCAACAGTAATCAAAGCTAACGGGGCTAAAATCCCAGACGGTCTCTTTTGACCGCGGCGGCGTTGTCTGCGAATCCCGAGTCCTGACCTTTTTCCAGCTCCAGCGCTAATTTCACTCCGCTGAGCAGCATAAATCATAAAAAAGGAGGGGGAGGGGGGGTTGCCTAAACTTATGTCTCGAGCCGAAAAGGGCCCATTTACATATTGGCACAATGCGAACATGAGACACCGACGCGGCGCGACGTGACTTGGCGCCACCCTCCGAGGGCCAGATTTTATGCCCCCTCCCCCCTCCCCCCCTCCCCCCGCACTCCGCACCCCCCCCCCCCCCCGCTCCCCCAGCCCCACGGTCAAGTTATGCCCATGCCGATCGCTACCACCTACAAGACCCACTTTTTGCCATTTTTAAGCTAATTATAGCTCGTGTTTCTCGCATCATTGCCGCTTCATGGGTGAAAAAAAAACCAGTGGTTGCTGATTGCAAAATCAGAACGGAAAATGAACGGATGCCTATTGTTAGCTGGTCGGGCTTCATTTAATCTTGAAGCAAAATTCCATCCATATCGGTACTTCACGGTTACGGTATTTAATCGTCATCCCCCGCTCGGCATTCGATCCTGGCGACTGGAGACATTTTTTCAAAGGACTAATTATGTGACCCGGTCGACGATCAAGCTCCGTGAGTCACAACTTCGTCAAAACTCATGAAGTTGGACCACCCACTTCGTAGCTCGAGTAGCGTACTCGAGGAGCTTGAAACACGTCGCGCCGTTTTACCCCCGCTCATATTCTGGATCCCCGAACCAAACTTGGACAATATAGTTGCCTCTGTGCATTTTGTTTTTATGACGGTCCTGAAGCGCTTCTAGAGGAGGCAAGGGAGATGCTACGGTCAATTGAAACTACATGAAATAATTGTACCGGCATATTTCCCCGCTGAATGTAAGCAAAAGAGAATGAAAAAGTTCGATTAAATGGAACGTTAGCTTCCGGACTCACATTGGTTATATACTGGCGCGCATGAGCTTGCGTAAAGGGGCATCAGGATACATACACTGTCAGGGAAATATGGAGTGCTTTTCACTGCGGACCCTATGTTGCGCCCTGAAAATCTGATGACATGAATAAGGGGTGAAATCTGATCCTTAAGAGCAGAATTTACTCTGGAAAAAAGTGAATTTTGCTCCGCATTTTTATCACTCAGGTTGCGATCGAACGCGATCGGCTTCGCCAGGGCCGGATTAAAGGGGGGGGGGGATTTGCCGCCAGGGAGCGGCAAATTTTGCAATTTTTTTAAATGTAGGTATAAAAAAAAACGGATTTAAAAAAAAATTACAAACGAGAAATGCGTCTTTCGGTTTGCGGTGACACAAGAAAACACGCAATTTGGCATGGAGCGACGCGGCGCAGAGAGCAATGATGATGAGGGCTTGAGATGAAAAGGTAAAGTCCTCAGCGCG